>NC_090248.1:22831-105331 GCF_037325665.1 Littorina saxatilis
CGAAAAAGCGGACAAAGGGGCTAAAAAATAAAAGTTGACAAACACGAGTGATATTGTGATTTTTGTTAAGACAACAGATGCTGGAACCCAATTACGAAAAGAAAAGATAAATTTACCCAAATGATTTTACAAATAACGATAATTTTGTTCGTTATATCATTCAAAACGGCACTGAGTCATAGCATTAAGGTTATCTCGCACGTTTTTAAAGCTAGGGCTTTGAAACTTGGCACACAACCAAAGTATAATGACCTCCAGGTATGGTGCACATCACATTAAACAACATTGAATTTCAAGGTCACAGCGAGGTTAAATTTCCTTTGCAAACTGGAGAATTGTCGTTGTCACGTCTTACATGTTTTAATACTAGATCAGTTAGACTTTACATACTTCACATACTTTCAGCATTTTTATAAAACCTCATTAAAAGTGACCTGCTGGTTAATCTTTGTCAAAGTTCAAGGTCACAGCGGGGTCACATCTGGACCAAATGTGGAATATTTTCAATTTATTCAGCGCGTTTATAGCACGAGCTTTGAAAATACACACAGTTCTAGTGTATAATGTTCACACACGATTAAAGTCTGGTTGAAAAAGTCAAGGTCACAGCAGGGTCGCGTTGAGGTCAAACATATACATTTTTCAATGAGGTTTTCTCATATGTTTTTGAAGCTAGGGCCTTGAAACTTGGCACACTACGCAAGTTAAATTAAACCTCATCAAATTCCAAGGTCACAGTAAGGTTAAAGATCCTTTAAGGATATTTTCTAAAAAAGGTGACCGCCTGGTTAATGTTTGTCAAATTTCAAGGTCACAGCAGTGCCATCTGGCTTAAACTTTGAAAAATTGTCAATTTCTTCAACTAGTTTTATAGTGTTTGAAGTCATTCACACATGATGAAAGTCTGGTTGATAAAATTAAACGTCAATGTCGCAGCGGGGTCGCATTGAAGTCAGACACATACAATTGTCATTTTCACGAACGCCTTTTAAGCAACACCTTTGAAACTTCACACATTCCAAAGTTTTGATGTTGTTTGGTTATAATCAAAGTGTGGTCAATTTCCATGATTGAGAGCATTCAGAGGGGTCAAGTTGAGGTCACACAAAAAGTGATAATCTTTATAAGACTCACGTTTGCTGCTATTGCTCACTTGACATTGGTGAAAGTGTTTATTTTATAATTGTTGATCTTGATGTTTTGACCAATTAATATTACCAGGATCAACCATACCAGATTTCAAAGTCCAGAAGTTGTCAAACCTCAAACCTGTTGGAAGTTTCAAAGATTTAAGCATCAACAAATTTCTATTTGATTTGACCTTAAATAACAGATTTGACCTTAAATCTTAAAACAGATCAACCAGACTTTGGTTTTATATAAATTGAAGTTCAATACAATTTCCTTTTTTTGTTACCCAAACCATAACGCCACTTTGACCTTGACATTTGACTAAGGTCGACCAGACTTGGTTCATGTTTGCTGGTGTTGTCCATTTGTAAATGTACTGATATCTGAAATATGACATGACTTATGTTTTGTCGTTCCATGCTACATGCAGTGTCCGAACAATCTCATTTTTACCCACACGAGACCCTGCTATGACCTTCACATTTCTCAAGGATCAACCTTGAATTCTCCATGTTGAACAATCATTAAGCAAAAGCGTTGTTTGAAGTTTGAAGGTTCTAGCTTCAAAAATCTCTGAAAAAATATGTTTCATCCGTTTTCTGAACCACATGTGACCCAGCCGTGACCTTGAAATCTGACAAGGGTCAACAAGACTTTTACCATGCATGGGGGCGATTAAACCCCAAATGTGTGTGAAGTTTCAAGGTTTCAACTTAAAAAACGTCTGAGAAAAATATACATTTTCCTTTTTGGACAATGTGTTGCACGCAAGACAACACGACAAACGCTCGTGTTATCATTCTTTTACTTTAAGGTCGACTTGCGTGCCCGCTCTTTCGCTAATCTCAATTAAAATTCATCTTAGAAGTTCGGTTTTATTACGCTTTTAATTAAGAAGATTAAACTAAGACAACAAATAGTTAGTTTTACCCATTAAACTCGATAAGGTAGTGACATTTTATGTTGAACGCAAGAAGGTGTCGCACGCAAGATCTGAAAAGATGTTGACGACATAATTTCAACACTTGATAGCGCAATCGTGGTTCGTGATTTCTTCACAAATTTTGAACACAGAATGTGTCACGTGGTTCCGTAAATGAAGTAGATATTTGTACATGTAAATTTTGTTTTTAAAAGAAAATAACCGTTAATTACCGAACATTTTGTCGCACGCAAGATATGACGAAATTTTCAAATCGTTTTCAAAAATGCTGTTCAAAAGTTCTGCAGTCTTTGCTGGATTACTTGAAAGACAGCAGTTTGATACACCGTTATCGCTTGACGTGTCGACATCAATTCCAGAGTTTTTGAAAAAGAAATTTAGTAAATATCTGCGATTGAAAAATGTATGCCGTGATGACGAATCATCTTGCGTGCGACACCTTAAAATTCGGTTATCGAAAAAAAAAAATTCTCTCGAGATTTAGATTTGACGTTTGGTCTCGTCTGTAAAGCGATGTTTCAGGCATTCAATCAAACTAAATGCAATTCATTTGTGCTTCTTGTTATTTTTCTGTGGCATATTCAAAACACGAGGTATCACGATGTCCTTTTTCAGATGGCCGGTTTTGGCGTTATTTTTGACTTTAAACAAAGATAACTTCAAAACCGTTCAAGTCAGACACACGAAATTATGTCCACTATCTCTTCGCACATTCATCCACACACACACCAATTTTCAGCAGACACACGTTTTTAGAAACATTTTTATTGTAAAACAAAGTCGTCTTCTGTTCTGTGAGCACCTTTTGGCACTTAGTCATATATATATACGGCTTCTCTGTGTGTGTGTGTGTTTGTGTGTGTGTGTGGGCAAAAACCTGTGTATTGTAGAGTTCTGTTTGTGACGTGGTCTAGCGGCTTTTGTCTGTCTGTATGTTCTAGCATGTGAGAAGCCACAGCAGATCATAATAGGGCTAAGAAATAAGCTCTAAAATTCTCAATCCCGTTTGACAGGACTTCGCCTTTCAAAGGTGATTGTGGTGAACCGCCACGCTGTCTGTCTCTGTCGCGCCGTTCACCCCAAATTCCCGTTTCTGAGAGTGACTATTTTTAGAATGTCACTGCGCTGTCCAGAACGCTTCCCTTGCACCCGTAAGTTGTTCTTACTGTCAAAGTGAAAAGGTCGAATCAATTTATAGCCACGCGAAAAATACACTCTCACCTATCTCTATATATTTATAGATACAGATATGCATATATATATACGGCTTCTCTGTGTGTGTGTGTGTTTGTGTGTGTGTGTAGGCAAAAACCTATGTATTATAGAGTTCTGTTTGTGATGGGGTCTAGCGGCTTTTGTCTGTCTGTATGTTCTGGCATTTGAGAAGCCACAGCAGATAATATAGGGCTAAGAAATAAGCTCTAAAATTCTCAATCCCGTTTGACAGGACTTCGCCTGCAGAGGTGATTGTGATGAACCGCCACGCTGTCTGTCTCTGTCTCGCGATTCACCCCGGCGAAGCCGGGTATTCCTCTAGTATCATATATAGGTGAGGTATTCAATCTCAAAAACTTCAGAGAAAATGGGAAAAATGGGAAAAATAGCTGTTTTTTAGGCAACATTTATGGCCCCTGCGACCTTGACCTTGAAGCAAGGTCAAGATGCTATGTATGTTTTTTTGGGCCTTGTCATCATACACCATCTTGCCAAATTTGGTACTGATAGACTGAATAGTGTCCAAGAAATATCCAACGTTAAAGTTTTCCGGACGGACGGACGACTCGGGTGAGTACATAGACTCACTTTTGCTTCGCATGTGAGTCAAAAACTATTAGAGTAAAATTAAACATTAAAACGTTCATAATAAACAATAGTAAACAAGAATTAAAAAAAAAAAAAAAAAAATAGACCGCCCATGCCGGGAATTGAACCCTGATCACTTTGGCCACCAAGCCACTAACTCTGACAATTTTCCCAGTGAACTCAAATGCCTAGGGTGCTAAAATTAGGTCGCCCAGCACGCGAAGTGCACACACACACATACACACATACACACACACACACACACACACACACACACACACACACACACACACACACACACACAAAAAAACCCAGTAACACTAACACATGTGCACAAAATGAACACACACACACACACACACCGCGCGCAAACGACAGATCCTGCAGCAGACGACTCTCTCTCTTTCAGTCTCACCGAGACCAAAATAATCCCCACCCGCTGGCTGGCTTGGAAATCACGCTTTTCTCGTCACTGGGTGACGTGTTCCGCTGTTCTATCAGCTCAATGGCTGGCTGTCGCTCCGATTGAATTCGTCCAACCGTCAAGAACTTTTATGTTTTTGGGGGCATTTAGGTCCCAGGTAACATTATGAAGTTTTAATACGATCAATCGGACCTATTATCAAGTTAGTGTATCAACTTTTGAACGAACTGCGCCCAGTAGTTTCCCAGCAATAAGCTGTTAAGTCCACACAGACAGACAGACAGATACACACACAGACACACAATTAAAGTCTGCTGGACCCTAGTACTTCGTACTCGGGGATAACACCTAACTGACTATCTGTCTCTGTACACATAAAACATAACATCACAATAACACCTACCGTATTTGACGGACGCACCGTTTTATAAGCCGCACCCCCGACTTTTAACAAAAAAATTGGGACGAGCCACGTATAGGCCGCGTCACTATATTAGCCGCCGTCGAAAAAAATATAATCATATCGTGTCAATCAATCAAAACAACCAGGCAAACGAAAGTACGGTATTTGGCGAAATCGCCTCCGAGAATAAACAAGTGAAACAAAGAAGAAAAGTGAAAAAGTTTAAAGAAAAATATCACACACACACAATTTGTAACCAACACACACATGTAGTCCCGCCCAGAATAAGCTTTTTTGGGATGATTTACGACTTTTGCGCACATTTCGAGCAGACGAAAACACAACATGGCGGCTCTCGCTCCTCCAACTATCGCGAGACACAAAAAAACGAAATCTCGCGCGCGCGAGATCCTGATACATCTCGTGTTTCTCTGTACGCTATCTTGTCACGACTTGTTGACAAACGAAGATTCGCGAAAGAAAGAGAAAAACGCCGAGTCTTGAGTAGAGAGCTAATAAAGTACCGGTAATCACTGATCGAGCGAAATGAAAATCCGCGGCGACTTCCATTAGGTGAATGCTATTCAAGTTTAGGTAACGTTTTAGCCGCATCTTTTTATAAGCCGCAATGCGATTTTTTTTGAAAAAAAGTCGCGGCTTAATTGTAACCCGTCAAATACGGTAACTGACTATCTGTTTCTGTGTAGATAACATTGTCAGAATTGACCAGAGAACTTGCTTTCTGTTCCTGTGTGAAATGTGAACTTATGGAGATTTCATCAACAATTAATAAAGTCCCAATAAGATCCCTTTTATAAGTTGTGTATGGCAGTATGAGTTTTGCTATAAGTTTTTCCATACGTATGGTATCATTCTGATTAATAGGGAACTATTCAAGAATTGTAAATTAAGTATACGTCAAAATTATTCTTTCTTTATTTGGTGTTTAACGTCGTTTTCAACCACGAAGGTTATATCGCGACGAGGAAAGGGGGGAGATGGGATTGAGCCACTTGTCAATTGTTTCTTGTTCACAAAAGCACCAATCAAAAAATTGCTCCAGGGGCTTGCAACGTAGTACAATGTATTACCTTACTGGGAGAATGCAAGTTTCCAGTACAAAGGACTTAACATTTCTTACATCTTTCTTTCTTTATTTGGTGTTTAACGTCGTTTTCAACCATTCAAGGTTATATCACGACGGGGAAAGGGGGGAGATGGGATAGAGCCACTTGTCAATTGTTTCTTGTTCACAAAAGCACTAATCAAAAATTTGCTCCAGGGGCTTGCAACGTAGTACAATATATTACCTTACTGGGAGAATGCAAGTTTCCAGTACAAAGGACTTAACATTTCTTACATACTGCTTGACTAAAATCTTTACACAATTTGACTATATTCTATACAAGAAACACTTAACAAGGGTAAAAGGAGAAACAGAATCCGACTTAGTCGCCTCTTACGACATGCTGGGGAGCATCGGGTAAATTCTTCCCCCTAACCCTTCGGGGGGGGGGGTTCAAAATAAGTATAAGGAATTTGAAACTTTAGGAGAGTCACAAAAAGTATAGGCAGCCCTGGCTATCCTGATCCTGATAGCCTTAGTACCAAAAGATACACATTGCTACACTTTACAATCAGGGAAAAGTCTTTCTGCATAACATGAGTAAAATGATGTGGGAACAAACAACACTACCAGCTTGTGAAACTACACAACCTCTGAGTTTGAACATCAATTGTCCCATTCAAGCCTCACAACTTTTCCATACAAGATACATTTTGCATAATGGGAGTTTGTATGTATTAAAGTATTAAGGTCCCTTTCACATTTTCATGATCTTACTAATTTCAACTCATGTAGAGTTCTTTTTTTTCTACAGATTTTAATTCATGTGCAGTTCTAAATTTAAACCTCAGTTGGCCATTTTTTTTCTAAACATTTCAAGTCATGTGGAGTTCCTTAAACCTCAGTAGGCCTTTTTGTCAACAGATATCGATTCATGTGGAGTTCCTTGTCTTCATTAGTAGCTCCCAGTTATCCTTGTCTTCATTAGTACCAAAAGCTTCCTGTTATCCTTGTCTTCATTAGTATCAAAAGCTCCCAGTTATCCTTGTCTTCATTAGTACCAAAAGCTTCATGTTATCCTTGTCTTCATTAGTACCAAAAGCTCCCTGTTATCCTTGTCTTCATTAGTATCAAAAGCTCCCAGTTATCCTTGTCTTCATTAGTACCAAAAGCTCCCTGTTATCCTTGTCTTCATTAGTACAAAGCTCCCTGTTATCCTTGTCTTCATTAGTACCAAAAGCTCCCAGTTATCCTTGTCTTCATTAGTAGCAAAAGCTTCCAGTTATCCTTGTCTTCATTAGTAGCAAAAGCTCCCTGTTATCCTTGTCTTCATTAGTACCAAAAGCTCCCAGTTATCCTTGTCTTCATTAGTACCAAAAGCTCCCTGTTATCCTTGTCTTCGTTAGTACAAAGCTCCCAGTTATCCTTGTCTTCATTAGTACAAAGCTCCCTGAGTTATCCTTGTCTTCATTAGTACCAAAAGCTCCCTGAGTTATCCTTGTCTTCATTAGTACCAAAAGCTTCCTGTTATCCTTGTCTTCATTAGTACAAAGCTCCCTGTTATCCTTGTCTTCATTAGTACCAAAAGCTTCCAGTTATCCTTGTCTTCATTAGTACCAAAAGCTTCCTGTTATCCTTGTCTTCATTAGTAGCAAAAGCTCCCTGTTATCCTTGTCTTCATTAGTACCAAAAGCTTCCAGTTATCCTTGTCTTCATTAGTACCAAAAGCTTCCTGTTATCCTTGTCTTCATTAGTACCAAAAGCTCCCTGTTATCCTTGTCTTCATTAGTACCAAAAGCTCCCTGTTATCCTTGTCTTCATTAGTACAAAGCTCCCTGTTATCCTTGTCTTCATTAGTACCAAAAGCTCCCTGTTATCCTTGTCTTCATTAGTACAAAGCTCCCTGTTATCCTTGTCTTCATTAGTACCAAAAGCTCCCTGTTATCCTTGTCTTCATTAGTACCAAAAGCTTCCAGTTATCCTTGTCTTCATTAGTACCAAAAGCTCCCTGTTATCCTTGTCTTCATTAGTACAAAGCTCCCTGTTATCCTTGTCTTCATTAGTACCAAAAGCTCCCTGTTATCCTTGTCTTCATTAGTACCAAAAGCTCCCAGTTATCCTTGTCTTCATTAGTACCAAAAGCTCCCTGTTATCCTTGTCTTCATTAGTACCAAAAGCTTCCAGTTATCCTTGTCTTCATTAGTAGCAAAAGCTCCCTGTTATCCTTGTCTTCATTAGTAGCAAAAGCTCCCTGTTATCCTTGTCTTCATTAGTAGCAAAAGCTCCCTGTTATCCTTGTCTTCATTAGTACAAAGCTCCCTGTTATCCTTGTCTTCATTAGTACCAAAAGCTCCCTGTTATCCTTGTCTTCATTAGTACCAAAAGCTCCCTGTTATCCTTGTCTTCATTAGTACCAAAAGCTTCCAGTTATCCTTGTCTTCATTAGTAGCAAAAGCTCCCTGTTATCCTTGTCTTCATTAGTAGCAAAAGCTCCCTGTTATCCTTGTCTTCATTAGTAGCAAAAGCTCCCTGTTATCCTTGTCTTCATTAGTACAAAGCTCCCTGTTATCCTTGTCTTCATTAGTAGCAAAAGCTCCCTGTTATCCTTGTCTTCATTAGTACCAAAAGCTCCCTGTTATCCTTGTCTTCATTAGTACCAAAAGCTCCCTGTTATCCTTGTCTTCATTAGTAGCAAAAGCTCCCAGTTATCCTTGTCTTCATTAGTACCAAAAGCTCCCTGTTATCCTTGTCTTCATTAGTACCAAAAGCTCCCAGTTATCCTTGTCTTCATTAGTACCAAAAGCTTCCAGTTATCCTTGTCTTCATTAGTACCAAAAGCTCCATGTTATCCTTGTCTTCATTAGTAGCAAAAGCTCCATGTTATCCTTGTCTTCATTAGTACCAAAAGCTCCCTGTTATCCTTGTCTTCATTAGTAGCAAAAGCTCCCTGTTATCCTTGTCTTCATTAGTAGCAAAAGCTCCCTGTTATCCTTGTCTTCATTAGTACCAAAAGCTCCCTGTTATCCTTGTCTTCATTAGTAGCAAAAGCTCCATGTTATCCTTGTCTTCATTAGTACCAAAAGCTTCATGTTATCCTTGTCTTCATTAGTACCAAAAGCTCCATGTTATCCTTGTCTTCATTAGTACCAAAAGCTCCCCGTTATCCTTGTCTTCATTAGTACCAAAAGCTCCCCGTTATCCTTGTCTTCATTAGTAGCAAAAGCTTCCTGTTATCCTTGTCTTCATTAGTACCAAAAGCTCCCAGTTATCCTTGTCTTCATTAGTACCAAAAGCTTCCAGTTATCCTTGTCTTCATTAGTACCAAAAGCTCCATGTTATCCTTGTCTTCATTAGTACCAAAAGCTCCCCGTTATCCTTGTCTTCATTAGTACCAAAAGCTCCCCGTTATCCTTGTCTTCATTAGTAGCAAAAGCTTCCTGTTATCCTTGTCTTCATTAGTACCAAAAGCTCCCCGTTATCCTTGTCTTCATTAGTAGCAAAAGCTTCCAGTTATCCTTGTCTTCATTAGTACCAAAAGCTCCCCGTTATCCTTGTCTTCATTAGTAGCAAAAGCTTCCTGTTATCCTTGTCTTCATTAGTAGCAAAAGCTCCCTGTTATCCTTGTCTTCATTAGTACCAAAAGCTCCCTGTTATCCTTGTCTTCATTAGTAGCAAAAGCTCCCTGAGTTATCCTTGTCTTCATTAGTACCAAAAGCTCCCTGAGTTATCCTTGTCTTCATTAGTAGCAAAAGCTTCCAGTTATCCTTGTCTTCATTAGTAGCAAAAGCTCCCTGAGTTATCCTTGTCTTCATTAGTAGCAAAAGCTTCCAGTTATCCTTGTCTTCATTAGTACCAAAAGCTCCCTGAGTTATCCTTGTCTTCATTAGTAGCAAAAGCTCCCTGAGTTATCCTTGTCTTCATTAGTACCAAAAGCTCCCTGAGTTATCCTTGTCTTCATTAGTAGCAAAAGCTTCCAGTTATCCTTGTCTTCATTAGTAGCTCCCTGTTATCGTTGTCTTCTTTAGTACCAAAAGCTCCCTGAGTTATCCTTGTCTTCATTAGTAGCAAAAGCTTCCAGTTATCCTTGTCTTCATTAGTAGCAAAAGCTCCCAGTTATCCTTGTCTTCATTAGTACCAAAAGCTTCCAGTTATCCTTGTCTTCATTAGTACAAAGCTCCCTGTTATCCTTGTCTTCATTAGTACAAAGCTCCCTGTTATCCTTGTCTTCATTAGTAGCAAAAGCTCCCAGTTATCCTTGTCTTCATTAGTAGCAAAAGCTCCCAGTTATCCTTGTCTTCATTAGTAGCAAAAGCTTCCTGTTATCCTTGTCTTCATTAGTACCAAAAGCTCCCTCAGTTATCCTTGTCTTCATTAGTACCAAAAGCTCCCTGTTATCCTTGTCTTCATTAGTAGCAAAAGCTCCCTGTTATCCTTGTCTTCATTAGTACAAAGCTCCCAGTTATCCTTGTCTTCATTAGTAGCAAAAGCTCCCAGTTATCCTTGTCTTCATTAGTACCAAAAGCTTCCTGTTATCCTTGTCTTCATTAGTACCAAAAGCTTCCAGTTATCCTTGTCTTCATTAGTACCAAAAGCTCCCAGTTATCCTTGTCTTCATTAGTAGCAAAAGCTTCCTGTTATCCTTGTCTTCATTAGTACCAAAAGCTTCCAGTTATCCTTGTCTTCATTAGTAGCAAAAGCTTCCAGTTATCCTTGTCTTCATTAGTAGCAAAAGCTCCCAGTTATCCTTGTCTTCATTAGTACCAAAAGCTCCCTGTTATCCTTGTCTTCATTAGTAGCAAAAGCTTCCAGTTATCCTTGTCTTCATTAGTACAAAGCTCCATGTTATCCTTGTCTTCATTAGTACAAAGCTCCCTGTTATCCTTGTCTTCATTAGTAGCAAAAGCTCCCAGTTATCCTTGTCTTCATTAGTAGCAAAAGCTCCCAGTTATCCTTGTCTTCATTAGTAGCAAAAGCTCCCTGTTATCCTTGTCTTCATTAGTAGCAAAAGCTCCCAGTTATCCTTGTCTTCATTAGTAGCAAAAGCTTCCAGTTATCCTTGTCTTCATTAGTAGCAAAAGCTCCCCGTTATCCTTGTCTTCATTAGTAGCAAAAGCTCCCAGTTATCCTTGTCTTCATTAGTATCAAAAGCTCCCTGTTATCCTTGTCTTCATTAGTACCAAAAGCTCCCTGTTATCCTTGTCTTCATTAGTACAAAGCTCCCTGTTATCCTTGTCTTCATTAGTACCAAAAGCTCCCTGTTATCCTTGTCTTCATTAGTACCAAAAGCTCCCTGTTATCCTTGTCTTCATTAGTACAAAGCTCCCTGTTATCCTTGTCTTCATTAGTACCAAAAGCTCCCTGTTATCCTTGTCTTCATTAGTAGCAAAAGCTCCCTGAGTTATCCTTGTCTTCATTAGTAGCAAAAGCTCCCAGTTATCCTTGTCTTCATTAGTACCAAAAGCTTCCTGTTATCCTTGTCTTCATTAGTACCAAAAGCTCCCAGTTATCCTTGTCTTCATTAGTACAAAGCTCCCTGTTATCCTTGTCTTCATTAGTACCAAAAGCTCCCTGTTATCGTTGTCTTCATTAGTAGCAAAAGCTCCCAGTTATCCTTGTCTTCATTAGTACCAAAAGCTCCCTGTTATCCTTGTCTTCATTAGTACCAAAAGCTTCCAGTTATCCTTGTCTTCATTAGTACCAAAAGCTCCCTGTTATCCTTGTCTTCATTAGTACCAAAAGCTTCCAGTTATCCTTGTCTTCATTAGTACCAAAAGCTCCCTGTTATCCTTGTCTTCATTAGTAGCTCCCAGTTATCCTCGTCTTCATTAGTACCAAAAGCTCCCTGTTATCCTTGTCTTCATTAGTACAAAGCTCCCTGTTATCCTTGTCTTCATTAGTACCAAAAGCTTCCTGTTATCCTTGTCTTCATTAGTACCAAAAGCTTCCAGTTATCCTTGTCTTCATTAGTACCAAAAGCTTCCAGTTATCCTTACCTTTGCTATTGGGATCCACCCCGACCTCGTCTGCTGACCGGTAGAACATCAACACTAGAATCCCTACCACCATCTGAAAAGTAAAGGTAAAACATCAACACTAGAATCCCAACCACCATCTGAAAAGTAAAGGTAAAACATCAACACTAGAATCCCAACCACCATCTGAAAAGTAAAGGTAAAACATCAACACTAGAATCCCTACCACCATCTGAAAAGTAAAGGTAAAACATCAACACTACAATCACCACCACCATCTGAAAAGTAAAGGTAAAACATCAACACTAGAATCCCAACCACCATCTGAAAAGTAAAGGTAAAACATCAACACTAGAATCCCTACCACCATCTGAAAAGTAAAGGTAAAACATCAACACTACAATCACCACCACCATCTGAAAAGTAAAGGTAAAACATCAACACTACAATCACCACCACCATCTGAAAAGTAAAGGTAAAACATCAACACTACAATCACCACCACCATCTGAAAAGTAAAGGTAAAACATCAACACTACAATCCCTACCACCATCTGAAAAGTAAAGGTAAAACATCAACACTACAATCCCTACCACCATCTGAAAAGTAAAGGTAAAACATCAACACTACAATCACCACCACCATCTGAAAAGTAAAGGTAAAACATCAACACTAGAATCACCACCATCTGAAAAGTAAAGGTAAAACATCAACACTAGAATCACCACCATCTGAAAAGTAAAGGTAAAACATCAACACTACAATCACCACCATCTGAAAAGTAAAGGTAAAACATCAACACTAGAATCACCACCATCTGAAAAGTAAAGGTAAAACATCAACACTACAATCACCACCATCTGAAAAGTAAAGGTAAAACATCAACACTACAATCACCACCATCTGAAAAGTAAAGGTAAAACATCAACACTACAATCACCACCACCATCTGAAAAGTAAAGGTAAACCATCAACACTACAATCTCCACCACCATCTGAAAAGTAAAGGTAAAACATCAACACTAGAATCCCTACCACCATCTCAAAAAAGTAAAGGTAAAACATCAACACTAGAATCACCACCATAATCTGAAAAGTAAAGGTAAAACATCAACACTACAATCACCACCACCATCTGAAAAGTAAAGGTAAAACATCAACACTAGAATCCCTACCACCATCTGAAAAGTAAAGGTAAAACATCAACACTACAATCACCACCACCATCTAAAAAGTAAAGGTAAAACATCAACACTACAATCACCACCACCATCTGAAAAGTAAAGGTAAAACATCAACACTACAATCACCACCACCATCTGAAAAGTAAAGGTAAAACATCAACACTAGAATCACCACCATAATCTGAAAAGTAAAGGTAAAACATCAACACTACAATCACCACCACCATCTGAAAAGTAAAGGTAAAACATCAACACTAGAATCACCACCATAATCTGAAAAGTAAAGGTAAAACATCAACACTACAATCACCACCACCATCTGAAAAGTAAAGGTAAAACATCAACACTAGAATCCCTACCACCATCTGAAAAGTAAAGGTAAAACATCAACACTACAATCACCACCATCTGAAAAGTAAAGGTAAAAACGAATAAGTCTGGGTTTATATTGGCCCTTGACTATCGTAAAGCGTTTGATTCCATTTATAAGGAATTTATGACAGACTAGAGGAATACCCGGCTTCGCCGGGGTGAATCGCGAGACAGAGACAGACAGCGTGGCGGTTCATCACAATCACCTCTGCAAGCGAAGTCCTGTCAAACGGGATTGAGAATTTTAGAGCTTATTTCTTAGCCCTATATTATCTGTTGTGGCTTCTCAAATGCCAGAACATACAGACAGACAAAAGCCGCTAGACCCCATCACAAACAGAACTCTACAATCAACAGGTTTTTTCCCCCACACACACACACACAAACACACACACAGAGAAGCCGTATATATATATATGCATATCTGTATCTATAAATATATAGAGATAGGTGAGAGTGTATTTTTCGCGTGGCTATAAATTGATTCGACCTTTTCACTTTGACAGTAAGAACAACTTACGGGTGCAAGGGAAGCGTTCTGGACAGCGCAGTGACATTCTAAAAATAGTCACTCTCAGAAACGGGAATTTGGGGTGAACGGCGCGACAGAGACAGACAGCGTGGCGGTTTACCACAATCACCTTTGAATGGCGAAGTCCTGTCAAACGGGATTGAGAATTTTAGAGCTTATTTCTTAGCCCTATATTATCTACTGTGGCTTCTCACATGCCAGAACATACAGACAGACAAAAGCCGCTAGACCCCATCACAAACAGAACTCTATAATACATAGGTTTTTGCCTACACACACACACAAACACACACACACACAGAGAAGCCGTATATATATATGCATATCTGTATCTATAAATATATAGAGATAGGTGAGAGTGTATTTTTCGCGTGGCTATAAATTGATTCGACCTTTTCACTTTGACAGTAAGAACAACTTACGGGTGCAAGGGAAGCGTTCTGGACAGCGCAGTGACATTCTAAAAATAAATAGTAACTTACAACTGAACGGGAAAGCCACACGAAGGAAGGGAGATAAACGCCAAACACTGGAGAAGATAAGGAAGAGTTACTTATAATGGTGAAATGAACACAAAAACGAACATGAGTTTAGCGCTGCGCGCTGAGAGCACGTGTTGAAATATCTCATCGATGATATTGTGTCCGGGGTGTAGCTGAATACGGTGTCCAAATTTGAAAAAGAACCACCGAGAACTTTGGCGTTGTGATGTGGTGTAGCGGCTATGGTGTGTCGGTATGGGGGCCCGGGTAAGCTGAGGTGGAACCAAAATAGCTGAGGTGGAACCAAAATCGGTTCCGCGCTGCGCGCTGAGAGCACGTGTTGAAATATCTCATCGACCAGGTTGTGTCCAGGGTGTACCTGAATATGATCACCAAATTTGAAACAGATCCATCGAGAACCTTGGCCGCGCATCGCGCACAGACACACAGACACACAGACACACAGACACACACACACACAGACACTAGTCGTATATATATATAGAAGCATTTAGATCATATGGTTTTGGTGAAGATTTTCAAAAATGGGTTAAGCTTTTAATGACAGACACTTTTAGTAGTATTAATCACGGAGGGTGGATTTCAGAACCGTTTCCCTTGAAGTGTGGTATAAGACAAGGTTGTCCATTTTCACCCCTGGCCTTTATATTGGCGGTGGAAATACTTGCCATTAAAATTAGGAAAAGTGATATAACGGGTGTTGAATTACCCTCAAAGGTGGGCGAGGAGAGTGCCCTAAAAATTAAACAGTTAGCAGACGATACAACAATATTTTTACAGAACAGTGGTGATGTCTTTAAAGTTAAAGATATAATAATACAGTTTGCAAAGTTTTCAGGACTGACCCTGAATGTCAATAAAACCAAAATAATGAAAATTGGACAGCATTGTGGTCAGCAAAAGTTGCCCTTTGAGTGCACAGAGAAGATTAAGATTTTAGGTATATATTTCGTAAATAATGATAGAGCAATAACTGTTGAACAGAATTGGGTATTAAGAGTTCAGAAGATTAAGAAGTTGATTAAGATATGGAGTCGACGAGATTTAAGGATTCACGGTAAAATTGTAATAATCAAATGTTTTTTTATTTCACAGCTAGTATTTGTGATGCAGACGATTGGATTGCCAGATCGGGTTTTGACAGAGTTAAATAGATTGTTTTATAAGTTTATTTGGCAGAGAAAGTGTTCGAATAAAAAAGCATTTGAAAAAGTGAAAAGAAAAGTAATGGAGAAAGAAATAAGTGACGGTGGGTTGAAAATGCTAAATGTGCACAGGATGCAAGAGTCTTTTTATTTACAATGGGTCGGACATTTGTATGAAAAGAAGGGAGCACATTGGACGTTTATACCACTATGGTTTCTGGAACATGTTGCTTCAGGGTATGGTTGTTTTGATTTGAATGTTAAACCGAGTAAGGAATTGAATTTGACAATGATTGGAAGCCCATTTTGGCAGAGGGTAGTGTGGACACATTTGACTTACAAGCGTAGGATGGAACATGATAAGATTGATGTAAACAATTTTTATAAACAGATTTTGTGGAGTAATGATTTGATTCGGTATAAAGGGAAAATGTTGTTTTATTTGTATTGGAAAAATGCTGGGATTGAACGAGTAAGTGATTTGTTTATAGTGGAAGAAAAGAGATTGAAGTCAGCAGCAGAGGTATATATACAAATTGGAAAAAATAATGCAAATATTTTATTGGATTATTGGGCATTAATAAACGCATTACCCAAAGTATGGATTAATTGGATTAAAAATAAACATATTATTGTCCAGATGGATAAGCAATTGTTTGATGGTAGCCTGTATATGATAAAAATAAGCCAAATACGAAAAATGATAGAAAAGAAAAGTGTAGATACTGCTGTATAAAAACCTTGTGTATATAATTTTTGGTTGAGGAAGTTTGGAGTACAAGTAGATAAGGACAGTTTTGGTTAATGCTTTAGTACATTTTTATTTATGTTCATAATTGGTATTCTTTTTTTCAGTTCTAACCACAGCACCTGGCCTGCACTGAGGCCTGCAAGGCGAATGCAGCTGCACTGAGGGAGCAGGTCAAGGACCTGCAGGCCAAGGTCACTAGCCTGGAGGCAAGACAGCGCCAGCTGGAGGGGGAGCTGGTTACCAGCTATGCTACACAAGGTATGTTAGGTATGATAGCTGCATACCTGCCAACTGCTACAATGTTTGGCGTAGCATGCTCCGATTTTGCAGTCATTGCTATGCCAAGCCAAAAGCTGCTATGCTCAACAAAAAAATGACAAGCATGCAATATGTTCACTTATCCCTCGACAATCAATAATGAACATAGCGTAACTAGCCAAGTACTACTGATGCCTGGATACCATTCCGTTATGACTCGATGTTGTGCACGTGACTTGCTTATATAGCCATTTGTGAATTTTGTTGCAAGCATTCGCATATCTGGTGACTGGCCAATCGTGAATTTGATTAGAATATGCTATGCTCTTGGAAAGTTGTAAGCAGATTTAATAATGATGCTTGCACCGTGCACCGGAAATGGGAGGCAGAATAAAACGGAGGAAGCGTAAGGGTCGTGAAGATAATGGTACAGGTTCCACGCCGATGCGGACGAATAACTAGTTTTCAAAGATTTTTGCCAAAGAATTGGACGGACTTTGCGTGTATGGGTAACAATGAACTTTGTCATCATTTTCACGAGTTTTCATTTACAAACACCTGGGAAATAAATCTCATGTTCCCCATGCAATAAATCGAGGTGGTGAATGGGTTTGAGCTTTCAGGTGAAACGTGGATTGTCAAAGTAAAAGCCAATCAGGCTGATTGTTTGATGTGTGGAACCATCGCGGCTTTGGATTTGTGTTTCCGAGGACAACGATTGTAAGCATTCACTCTCAAAGACCCAATCAATGTTTATAATTACCGCGGCGACTCATGGTCAATTTGCAACTTATCTCTGTAATCGCAAAATCCACAATGAAAAGTCATAAACGGCCGGCCGGACAGACTAACACTGACCGATTACATAGAGTCACTTTTTCTCAAGTGACTCAAAAACAAGAAGAGCAAACGCTCGATCGAGTCACTTTCGCAGTTCTGAATATTATATGAGGCATCAGATGGACAGGAAGAAATTGCTATTCACAACACAATGAGTCACGTTCACATAAAATTTGAGCCCGGTCACTTTTATAGTTTCCGAGAAAAGCCCAACGTTAAGTTGTGTGTTGCCGAACAGAAAAGGCTAGTTATCTCCCTTGTTTTTCTGATAACGTTCGTAAAAGGCTACAGATGTAAATACTTTGATGTAAAGAATAATCCTACAAAGTTTCAATCACATCCGATGAACTTTGTCAAAGATATAAAATGTCTAATTTTTCCTTTGACGCTGACCTGTGACCTTGAAAAAGGTCAAAGGTCAACGAAACCATCGTTAAAGTGTAGAGGTCATTGGAGGTCACGACTAAACAAAATATGAGCCCGATCGCTTTGATAGTTTCCGAGAAAAGTCCAACGTTAAGGTGGTGTCTACGGACGGCCGGCCGGACGGCCGGCCGGACAGACTAACACTAACCGATTACATAGAGTCACTTTTTCTCAAGTGACTCAAAAATTGTAATCCAGTCACCCATTGGACGCAGGGGGCCGATAGGGCGCACCAAAATGACCCAGTTTTTGCCATGAGAGGTGGTTCCCCTGTCATATCTGAGAGAGGAAACACTTCCTGCATCGGACCGACTTTAACTGAGTGAAAATATGTGTGTGCGGCCAGATCAAAGGCATTGTGATAGCTGGGTGGCCTTGTTAAAAGACACGACCTTCTTCCCAGGGGTCAATGACCCAGTTTTTGCCATGAGAGGTGGTTCCCCTGTCATATCTGAGAGAGGAAACACTTCCTGCATCGGGGTCAGTGACCGGTCAGTGACCGAGTTTAACAGAGTGGAAATCTGTGTGTGCGGCCAGATCAAAGGCAGGGCAGTACCTAGTAGCTGAAACATGCATTATCACAAGCTGTTTGACTGGTACTCAAGCGGTCTCTTTGATTTTTTTCCTTTGATTTTTTTCGTATTTCATACACGGATTAGGCGCTTCGTTATACAAGACGCAGGGGTCGAACTCGAGGAAAAAAGTCGCGCCTTATGACCCGGAAAGTACGGTATGCTAATGCTACGCTTAAACACCATGCTACTCTAAAATTGGGTGAACGTTCCAAAATGCTACTCACAGGGGTTGGCAGCTATGTAGCTGACAAGTAAAATTGGACAAAGGGACTTGCATCTGCCAAGTAGTTTCACAAGTTTAGTTAGTTATTATTGTTTATCATCTCTTCAGCAGGAAATGCTGTTTAAGGCTGGAGCAACAGAAATTGCATTGGTTGAGCAAGAACAATCTTCCGCCTTGCCAGCAGGTAGTTATTGGCTTTATTAGCAAGTGTTCATCGACAATTGATGACCGGTAATTTTTAATGAGTTGGGGCATTCTGACCAGTCACAGGAACTGTTTCATGAAAACACTAACTTGATTGAATTACAACTGCTATTGCTCTCTTGTATCTGAAGCAGACAGGTTTGTTTTTTTTGTTTTTAATGTACCTTCAGCTGATGCTAGCTGCTATTCGAGACCGATGCAGTTATTTTTTTTTCACTTCACGTGGCAAGTTCTACTTTCAGATTATTTACATTCAGATCTATACCGGCACGGTTGGCCTTGTGGTAAGGCGTCAGCCCCGTGATCGGGAGGTCGTGGGTTCAAACCCCGGCCGGGTCATACCTAAGACTTTAAAATTGGCAATCTAGTGGCTGCTCCGCCTGGCGTCTGGCATTATGGGGTTTGTGCTAGGACTGGTTGGTCCGGTGTCAGAATAATGTGACTGGGTGAGACATGAAGCCTGTGCTGCGACTTCTGTCTTGTGTGTGGCGCACGTTAAATGTCAAAGCAGCACCGCCCTGATATGGCCCTTCGTGGTCGGCTGGGCGTTAAACAAACAAACAAAAAATTCAAATCTATCACTGTAAAAGAAGGTTCTAAAAATTAATCACTATCACTTCTGGTACTTCAAATCTTGTAAAAAAAAATCTTGATCTCTTTTAAAAAGTTAAAAATCTTGTCCGGAGGAACACCCCGGATCTGAAGCAGACAGAGATGCATTCATATTAATTGATTGCACAAGTGGTATTCTGCTGGTAAAGTTAAAGAAAAGACTTCAAGTACAGAGGTTTGGATGCATGGATATTAATATTTTCTTGCAGGCTTTAATTTGAATTATAATTTTGTCTGAACCTGCTGAATATATCATTTCAGCTTACACCGTGGCAAGCAATGAGGGCAAGCAATGAGGGCAGCTCGTCGGCGAGGATTAGGACGGTGCGGCGAGGATTAGGACGGTGCTGCGGAGATTAGGACGGTGCTGCGGAGCAATTACGCTGTCTGCAGCCATTTGTAAAGGTAAGAATTCGAAGTAACTTTTACGTTCTGATGTAATATATTATTGTGCCATGTGCCAGGACCTATGGTTGTTCGGATGTATGTACCGACTTTATTTTCTTTAAGATCCCTTCGATTCTAATATGCCAATTTTTTTGCCATATGATCGTTATCTGTGTGGTATATTTTTTATCTAGTCACGTTCTGTTGTATGTACATCAAATTGTTTCTCTCCTATTGTTGGTATGAGAGTTCTAGTCATAGTTTGTCAGTGTCTTTATGTGATCTCCAGCCATGTTCTATGGTATGGACATTTTGATGAGTTATTTTCTTGTGTACTGGGCATATTTCTGTGTGTATAATTTTTTTCCCTTTCTATCCCCCCTCCCCCCCCCCCCCCCCCCAAATCTTTGCAGTACATTTTTGGTATACCTCGGCAGCAGTACATAATCAGTATACTTATGGTACATTCTTTTTTCTTTGGCAATTATTCTTAAACCTCCAGAGAAGTATATTATTAGTATACTTTCAGTACATTTTTGGTATACCTCGCCAGCAGTACATAATCAGTATACTTATGGTACATTTGTTTTTCTGTGGCAATTTTTTATAAACCTCTGGGGAAGTATATTATTGGTATACTTTTAGTATATTTTTGGTATACCTCGGCAGCAGTACATAATCAGTATACTTATGGTACATTCTTTTTTCTGTGGCAATTTTTCTTAAACCTCTAGAGAAGTATATTATTAGTATACTTTTAGTACATTTTTGGTATAATACCTTGCAGCAGTTCATAATCAGTATACTTATGGTACATTCTTTAACTTCTAGGGCAGTATATTATTAGTATATTGCTTTCAGTATCTGTGAGGTGTGCCTCCAAAGCAGCTATTAATCAGTACAGTTGCAGTATATTTGTGGTACATTTGCACTATTTGTTATTTGCATTGTGTGTGTGCATATATAGATATACACATGGATTCATGTGAATGCATTATTGTTATTTTTGCTTTTTCTGATATTAAAAGCCGAAGATTGCCACTGCAAATTGTGTTGACTTTTCTCAGTTTTTCCAATTTATAAATGATAGCAATATTCCCAAAAACTTTCATGATGTGCATATATAGCTATTCTGATGGACACGTGGGGGAATTCGGGGGCTGTGATTGGATGGTCTCACACATCCCTTTTCCGATCATCAAAGCATAACGATACAAAAGTTGGCCATTTTTGCCGATATCCAAACGATATCGGCAATAACAAAGACGCGTGGTTCCGGTTTCTTCCACGTGTATAAAGTACACGCATACCTCGCCAGGTTTGTTTCTGTCACTCTGTGACTAGTCGACAGACGATGCCATTTGCTTTGTGTGTGTTTTTGTTGTTGCTTACTGTACATGACATAGGCCCTACATTACGTGTAAAATCCAGTTCTTTAACAGGCAACAAACCTTGCAAATTTCCAGAAGCTGCAATCTGAAGCGACCTATCTCGGATTCTAGCAGACGATCTCTCCAATGTTTAACACAAAATCAGCAAACTCTCCTGTCACATAGAACGTCCATTGTATAGTGCAATGTTGAAATGAAGTTACCGGTCTGAAACATTTCGTCGTTTCTTCTGAGACAATCCTTGTTCTCTTATCATCTACAGATTTACCGCTGTCTTCACCACGCGAATTCCCAACAGAAGTCAGACTTTCGAACATACAATCTACGTAGGCAAGCATGATACGTCATGACGTCATATGATTCCTAACATATTGACGTAATGCTAAGCATCCGGTTATCTCGAGTTTTCTCCGTATTACATGTCCGTGGGTTTTTCAATGTTCGGTTATTTCCGTGGCTTCATGCGGAAAGGGAACCGTCGTCTGCAATCAACGACATGGACCATTCTGGTACTTGTCGCTGACAAAAACATGATTCTAACACAGAATTTAATGTCAGAATAGCTATATAAACGCTATTGTGTTTTCAGCGTAGCAATAGGGTCCGATATTTAGACTCGAACAAGTATAATGCGACTCGTCTTCGACTCGTCGGCATTATACTTGTCTCGTCTAAATATCGGGCCCTATTGCTACGCTGAAAACACAATAGCTGTTAGTAATAACAGTACATATTTAGTATATTTTCAGTACATGTTGATACTTTTAAATAGGGAGGTACGTTTTCAGTACTTGGAGGTATATTTTTGGTATATTTTTGGTATCTTTTCAGCATAGTTTCAGCATGGTTCCAATTTGGTACATTTTCTGTACGTACCTTAAATGTGCTGCAAACGTACCAAAATTGTACCTCCTGCAGTACAAAATAGGTATACTGCATTTGGGTGCACACACACAACACAAGACACCTAATATATATATGCAAGTTAACAAAGACAAGTTTACTTTAGATAAACAAAACCCACAGTATTTACAGTCAAGATGCATGTCAACAAAACCAGTCCTTACATTCAGTCACATCAGAAAATTCCTGCATTAAAATCAGTCATAATAACACTCTCCAGAAACTACCTTTAATTCTAGAGGATCGATTCGTTTATTTTATTTAAACATTTTCTTTTAAGTTTTTCAATTTAAAGCACTGTGATCTTTGCTACATTGGAGAAAGATTAATGGAGATCAGTTTTAGACTCAGAAAGACTTTCTTTCTTTCTTTCTTTATTTGGTGTTTAACGTCGTTTTCAACCACGAAGGTTATATCGCGACGAGGGAAAGGGGGAAATGGGATAGGGGAAAGGGGGGAGATGGGATAGTCAGCCACTTGTTAAGTGTTTCTTGTTCACAAAAGCACTAATCAAAAAATTGCTCCAGGGGCTTGCAACGTAGTACAATATATGACCATACTGGGAGAATGCAAGTTTCCAGTACAAAGGACTAAACATTTCTTACATACTGCTTGACTAAAATCTTTACAAACATTGACTATATTCTATACAAGAACCACTTAACAAGGGTTAAAGGAGAAACAGAATCCGTTAGTCGCCTCATACGACATGCGGGGTGCAGAGAAATAAGGATGTGGAAAAGAAGACTTTTGGTAAGTGAAATAAAGGTGATGGATCCAGTCAGGTAGAAATAAGACAACAAGAAAAGAATTGGAAAACTGCAGGGAATAGTAGGGAGAGTTTTCTTGGAAGGAAATATAGGTGAAAGGACTGGTAAGGCAGAAATAAGACAAAAGAAGAGAAGAAACAGAACCGTTAGTCGCCTCTTACGACATGCTGGGTAGCATCGGGTAAATTCTTTCTAGTCCCAACCAATATGGGACTCCCCCTAACCCGCGGGGGGTCTCAGAAAGACTGGAATTTCGGCAACAGCGCAAGTCACTGATGAGCGCGACCATAGACCTACATCTATGTCTCTGGCGCGACTGACCGTAGCGAGAGATCGGTTCGCAGGTCTGAGAGATTCTGTGGAAGTAGAGACCTAGGTCAAATAAACTCGATGCGAAGCAGGCTCATGTTTTTCCAAACACAATTTGGTGTTTTTTGTTTGTTTCCATGTTCATTTGTGTACTGCATTGTGTTGCCCTAATGCTGCGTCTAACCTGAGATGGGACACGTTGCTTGGTTCGCCAACGGCTGCAGTGCCGCGACGTGACTCGTGACTGACTAGCTTTGTTGTTGCACTGATCTTAATTAGATCACCAAAATGCATGTGATTCGCTCTTCTTAGACTTCGCCAGACACGGCCACTAGACTTAATAGTTTTGCCAATATTTCGGTACAACTTTAGCTTTTTTGGTTGGCATTTCGTCCCCATTTAGTAACCCTAATATTGTTATCATTATTTAAGTTATTGAGACATCACAGTGCGCTAAGAGATTTATAGAGCAAATCGAGAAAATGATTTATTGAACGAAGTGCCCATAGCGAACTGTGATTGTTTCAATAACGATTTTGTCAGTAACAATAGATTAGAATGTTTGACAAGGCACATTTTTCTGCGGGCGTTTGGATTAATTGTGGACAGGTCGAGTTAGATCTATTTTTGTGTGTGTGTCGGCTCTGCACATTTTAGGGGTATTGACGGTTTAATCGCCGACCATGCATTTTACGATTTGATGACCCTGGCTGCACTGTTTCATCGATTAGCAACTAACAGTATGAGTTACAGTTATGCTTAATGTACCTGAGACCATACAGTTTCACTTTAGTATTCAGTTAGTTATTGGTAACAAAACCTGTTCCGAAATGAACGACCCCCAAGCAACTGAGTAAGGTCCCCTGATTTTAAAGTCACATGTTGGATTGGCTCATTCGCAAAAAATAAAGTTGGCAGGTTATTTTTCGCAATGTACCTGCATTCATTTGAGAGGTTGGTGCTATGATTACATGGTCAAAATGTTTTGAGCCTTCGTGTGGTCTGTTTACATCGTAGTTGTCTTGAAATATGCGAAAACCGTTCATTTCAGTACTGAACTGACGATGTCCTCTGTTACATGTACAGTAGGACAGACAATCGACTTTCAACACTAATGCTGCATGGTCCAGCTAAAAATCTGTCCAAAAAAACACTTCTGCTTTTAGCCGTGGAAAATGTTAGGGTCAAGCATCATTTTTTGGTAATGTGGAGACGATAAGCTACATGCCACTAACACGGCGGATGAGAAGAATCTTCGCAAGTCGAAAGAAGAGGCACAACCGCACTGTGGCACAGGCGCATGAAATCTGTAAAAAAAAAATGTGTTTTTTCTTTTTGTACAGAAAATTCGAAAGGTTGTGTGTTCATGAGACACACTGATAATCTGTTGTTTACAACAGTCACCAGCTAACTTGCAAACACACACACACACACACACACGCGCACACTTCAATCATACAGTACTTACCACACACAAGGCTGGCCAGAAGTGAGTTGATCTCCATCCCATGTTTGCTTGAACATAAACCTGCAAAAAACAAGAGACAATCACTGACCACTCTCAGCCACCAGGCAGTGTCTTAGGGAAAGGCATTTCCTGAGTTCGAAGTGAGACTCCTAACGGTACCATCATTGGGGGTGGTCTGGTTTCTTTTTCGTGTCAGCCAAGGCGCTGCGCTGGGGTAAAACCATACCGCTTATCAGTAAACAATGAAGATAAGATGTTCCCTTCCCCCTTTCACTGACTCGTGCACACTACCCCCATGCAAAGAGTCAGGATGCTACCTCAATGTGAGCACGCTGACACAAAAATATAAACCTTTCAGCATTACACGCTGGTTATTGCGCTGGTCCTTTACGTACCGCAAAACAGCGCAAAAATCAGATTTCTCATTCAGTCTTGACTTGTTCATACATACATTTGGTTTGTCAGAAACTGTGTGCATTCTCTGTTATTGTCGGTTGGTTTTTTTAAAAAGCTGTTTGTGTTAGCTAATTCTTGTGTCTTTTTAGGACTCGCATCTACCGCCTAAAAAGAAAAGAAAAAGCGACGCATACGGACAAAGTGAAGTGTTAATTCTTTTTTTGTACTGACTTTGGTTCACCTGCAACCAGTCGTGGCCTGATCATTTCTTTCTGTATAACCATTACTTGATGCCGTAAAAAATGACGTTTTGCTTCGGTTTTGATAACATTTTCTTGGATTGATACCTGCTTGCTAGTCAATTGATTTGATACACTGTTGCCACATTCTCACAGGCCGACACAGATGTCCCGGCCGTTCAGTGTTTTGTAAATTAACGTTGAAGGAGACCTTGTTACATGTATGTAAAAAGTTGGTATCAAGTTGTATCCTATATACGTGAGGGAGACACTCATGAAATAACAATATCGTTCAAACCACACGTGTGTATATCATGTAAATAAGGTCATGTCAAACGAGTTTGGCAGGGACCTGCTTTTCCGACTGCTTATGATGCCAGTCACCGAGACAAACGTCATTATGGAACCCTTTTACACTATTCTGTTTCTCCTGGTAGAAGTTTCAAAACTTCCAGGTCACGCTACACTTTCTAGAGTGACGTGTCTTTGCTTTGACGTCACTGAGATTGAACGAGGCTTTGGAATAGCTTGGATGAGGTTCCAAAAGAAGCGTCTTCAATTTGGACGCGTCCACTGCGTGACGTTTTGATTAAAATACACGTATACAAGTTCAGTATGTAGGATAAACAGAATACTACATGAGTTGTTGTGTCGTACTACCAGATGTACACTCGTTGTTTTTTTAAATGGTGAACAGCTCGCTATCGCTCGCAGTTCAACATAAAAAAATTACCTTGTGTAAATCTGGTACGATACAGTAACCCATGTAGTATACTCCATTTTTGGGTGTTTTTTGTTGTTAAAACGTTTGGTAATTCACAGCACATTAACTCTGTTTCAGATTTTGTTATGCAGAGAAAAATATCAAATTATTTGAAGAAAAGTAACTAGGTTCTCAGATTTCGTTTCGCTGAGGGTTGTGTTTCTTTTCCAATACTTCGTAGAGGCAGTATTTTTGTAGCAAAATGATATGTTGACGTATTTTCAATCTCATAAAGATGCTATAAATATGGCTTAGGGCACACGCTCATTTTGTTGGTGGATGTTTTGCTAGCAGTGGAACTTCACCACGCTACCACCCGCCCCCCTCATTGTGTTATATGGTCTTAAATTCCAACACTTCCATGAGTTTTGTGCTCTAAAACCCATGCGAAATTGTTGCGCAGAGGCCGGAGTTATTTTCGCTGTGTAATTCGTTTGTTTACATGTTCCTTTTTGGGACTCAGTTATATACACCTAGCCAGCAGACAATGATGAGAACTAAGTGAAGTCTGCTTTCTGCCTTGTATGTTTTTATATTTTATGTATATGGTTTCCCGATACTGAGCGATCCATTGTGTTCAGTTTTGTAACATGCACATATCGGTTGGCCTTGATTGTTCTCAACATTCTCTCAACTAAATGGTGATTGAAACAATCTCTCCCACGTCCCGCTATCTCTCTCTCTGTTTTTGTCTGTCTGTCTGTCTGTCTGTCTGTCTGTCTGTCTGTCTGTCTGTCTGCCTCTCTCTCTCTCTCTCTCTCTCTCTCTCTCTCTCTCTCTCTCTCTCTCTCTCTCTCTCTCTCTCTCTCTTGGTTTTACGCCTTTCAGTTTTTAAATCTTATGTCCTTTTCATTCTTGATCATGTGCCTAGTCTTTCTCTGTACATATTTGTATGCTTTTGGTTTTGGTTGTATTCATTTTTTGTTCAGTCAATGTTCAGGTTAATTACGACAAAGAGAACAATTCTGCTTATTTGCGAGTTCATCTTGCCGATATTTGTTCCCAATTCCATGAATTCGCTTATTACACTTCTATCTTTATATCAACCCGTACGTGGAATGCAATCAGATAGACGGATATCTGTATATGTTTTTGGTATGTTCTACTTCGCTGTATTTTTGCATGAATACACAACCTACCGTCACAGATATTATGTGTTGTTTTCATGCCGGGTCTAATTTCAATCATTTCTTGACAATTAGTCTTCATAGTGATGGAACCTGCTTAACATCGTCGACAGGTGTGGTTCTCGCGTGTTGTATTTTTCCTGAACAAGATCTCTGCACCTATACTTGTACCTATACTTGTACTTTAAAACACCCTGCCCCCCCTCCCCCCCTCCGGCCTTGTTCATGATGTTACCTTGTCTTATACTTGCTTTGCTGGTCATATTTACATTACTTAGTCTTCTGCTGTGTAAGCTTAGTGTTTTGTGCTCCTCAGACTTTAGATTCTTTCTGTGGTTTGTGTGTATCATTATAGACTTTTTCTTGGTGTAAGTAAACAAAATAGATTGTTCTCAGCCTCTGTTCATTTTCTTCCATATTTTCCAGCATGTTAAAACACTCCCAGATTCTGAGAGAGCACACACACACACACACACACACACACACACACACACACACACACACACACACACACACACACACACACACACACACACACACACACACACACACAAACCATCATCTGACACATTAACTGATTTTCGACTGACCGATCAATTTGTTGTTCAAAGCTACTACCATACATGGGCTTTTTATGAATTTTTTAATCAACACAACCCTCTTTGTCACAATAACAGATATTAATCGGGGTGAGTCGCATAGAAAATGAATCTTTGCCTGTTGTACACAATTTTGAATTTCACACGAAAAACACGTTTTTACGCTTATGTCAAGAAAAACATAATTAATAGCAGCTAGACAGGTCAAGAAAATTACAAGTGTTTATCGTAACACCATTTCTGCTTGATATGAACAGCACTATTCAATCTAAAACATTCTCACCCCGACGCTGGCCTGAAGAAATTGGAAAGGCAACAAGGCAGAGCGGACATCCCCCTCCTTCAACTCTAACCACCATCATTCACCCTCACCTCGAGCTTCTGATGACATCTCTTATCTCGCAGGCCGGCACACCATAAACATTCACCCTCCCTTCGCTCTCACCACCACCATCCGCCCTACCCAGTGGTCCTGAGACTGTATGATTGCAAAAAGGTGTCTTTCTTTATTTGGTGTTTAACGTCGTTTTCAACCACGAAGGTTATATCGCGACGAGGAAAGGGGGGAAATGGGATAGAGCCACTTGTCAATTGTTTCTTGTTCACAAAAGCACTAATCGAAAATTTGCTCCAGGGGCTTGCAACGTAGTACAATATATTACCTTACTGGGAGAATGCAAGTTTCCAGTACAAAGGACTTAACATTTCTTACATAGTGCTTGACTAAAATCTTTACAAAAATTGACTATATTCTATACAAGAAACACTTAACAAGGGTAAAAAGAGAAACAGAATCCGTTAGTTGCCTCTTACGACATGCTGGGGTAAGCATCGGGTAAATTCTTCCCCCTTACCCGCGGGAGGTGCAAAAAGGTGTCACAATCATATAATTCACAGACAGATCGTAACCACTATGGTTGGCAAAAGGTGTCACAGTCATATAATTCACAGAGAGCCCTTGGCCACTACGGTTGGCACAACATGTCACAATCATATAATTCACAGACAACTTTAAGCCATTATGGTTAGCACAACATGTCACATTCCTATCATTCAGACAGATCTTAGCCACTATGGTTGGTGCAATGTCTCAATCCTATCATTCACAGACAGATCTTAGCCACTATGGTTGATACATGTCACAATCCTATCATTCACAGACAGATCTTAGCCACTATGGTTAGCACAACATGTCACAATCCTATCATTCACAGACAGCTCTTAGCCACTATGGTTGGTACATGTCACAATCCTATCATTCACAGACAGCTCTTAGCCACTATGGTTGGTACATGTCACAATCCTATCATTCACAGACAGATCTTAGCCCCTATGGTTGGTACATGTCACAATCCTATCATTCACAGACAGCTCTTAGCCACTATGGTTAGCACAACATGTCACAATCCTATCATTCAGACAGCTCTTAGCCACTATGGTTGGTACATGTCACAATCCTATCATTCAGACAGCTCTTAGCCACTATGGTTAGCACAACATGTCACAATCCTATCATTCAGACAGCTCTTAGCCACTATGGTTCGCACAACATGTCACAATCCTATCATTCACAGACAGATTTTAACCACTATGGTTGGTACATGTCACAATCCTATCATTCACAGACAGCTCTTAGCCAATATGGTTGACACATGTCACAATTCTATCATTCACAGACAGCTCTTAGCCACTATGGTTGGTACATGTCACAATCCTATCATTCACAGACAGCTCTTAGCCACTATGGTTGGTACATGTCACAATCCTATCATTCACAGACAGCTCTTAGCCACTATGGTTGGTACATGTCACATTCCTATCATTCACAGACAGATCTTTAAGCCACTATGGTTGGTACATGTCACAATACTATCATTCACAGACAGCTCTTAGCCACTATGGTTGGTACATGTCACAATCCTATCATTCACAGACAGCTCTTAGCCACTATGGTTGGTACATGTCACATTCCTATCATTCACAGACAGCTCTTAGCCACTATGGTTGACACATGTCACAATCCTATCATTCACAGACAGATCTTAGCCACTATGGTTGGCACAACATGTCACATTCCTATCTTTCACAGACACATCTTAGCCACTATGGTTGGCACAACATGTCACAATCCTATCATTCACAGACAGCTCTTAGCCACTATGGTTGGTACATGTCACAATCCTATCATTTACAGACAGATCTTAGTCACTATGGTTAGCACAACATGTCACAATCCTATCATTCACAGACACATCTTAGCCACTATGGTTGATACATGTCACAATCCTATCATTCACAGACAGCTCTTAGCCACTATGGTTGACACATGTCACAATCCTATCATTCACAGACAGCTCTTAGCCACTATGGTTGACACATGTCACAATCCTATCATTCACAGACAGATCTTAGCCACTATGGTTGGTACATGTCACATTCCTATCATTTACAGACAGATCTTAGCCACTATGGTTGGTACATGTCACATTCCTATCATTTACAGACAGATCTTAGCCACTATGGTTGGCACAACATGTCACAATCCTATCATTTACAGACAGCTGTTAGCCACTATGGTTGGTACATGTCACATTCCTACCATTTACAGACAGATCTTAGCCACTATGGTTGGCACAACATGTCAGAATCCTATCATTCACAGACAGCTCTTAGCCACTATGGTTGACACATGTCACAATCCTATCATTCACAGACACATCTTAGCCACTATGGTTGATACATGTCACAATCCTATCATTCACAGACAGATCTTAGCCACTATGGTTAGCACAACATGTCACAATCCTATCATTCACAGACAGATTTTAACCACTATGGTTGGTACATGTCACAATCCCATCATTCACAGACAGATCTTAGCCACTATGGTTGGTACATGTCACAATCCTATCATTCACAGACAGATCTTAGCCACTATGGTTGGTACATGTCACAATCCCATCATTCACAGACAGATCTTAGCCACTATGGTTGACACATGTCACAATCCTATCATTCACAGACAGCTCTTAGCCACTATGGTTGACACATGTCACAATCCTATCATTCACAGACAGATCTTAGCCACTATGGTTGATACATGTCACAATCCTATCATTCACAGACAGATCTTAGCCACTATGGTTAGCACAACATGTCACAATCCTATCATTCACAGACAGCTCTTAGCCACTATGGTTGGTACATGTCACAATCCTATCATTCACAGACAGCTCTTAGCCACTATGGTTAGCACAACATGTCACAATCCTATCATTCACAGACACATCTTAGCCACTATGGTTGGTACATGTCACAATCCTATCATTCACAGACAGCTCTTAGCCACTATGGTTGACACATGTCACATTCCTATCATTCACAGACAGATCTTAGCCACTATGGTTGACACATGTCACAATCCTATCATTCACAGACAGCTCTTAGCCACTATGGTTGACACATGTCACAATCCTATCATTCACAGACAGCTCTTAGCCACTATAATGGTTGACACATGTCACAATCCTATCATTCACAGACACCTCTTAGCCACTATGGTTGATACATGTCACAATCCTATCATTCACAGACAGATCTTAGCCACTATGGTTGGTACATGTCACATTCCTATCATTCACAGACAGCTCTTAGTTACTATGGTTGACACATGTCACATTGCTATCATTCACAGACAGCTCTTAGCACTATGGTTGACACATGTCACAATCCTATCATTCACAGACAGCTCTTAGCCACTATGGTTGACACATGTCACAATCCTATCATTCACAGACAGATCTTAGCCACTATGGTTGGTACATGTCACATTCCTATCATTTACAGACAGCTCTTAGCCACTATGGTTGGTACATGTCACATTCCTACCATTTACAGACAGATCTTAGCCACTATGGTTGGCACAACATGTCACAATCCTATCATTCACAGACAGATCTTAGCCACTATGGTTGACACATGTCACATTCCTATCATTCACAGACAGCTCTTAGCCACTATGGTTGACACATGTCACATTCCTGTCATTCAGACAGATCTTAGCCACTATGGTTGATACATGTCACATTCCTATCATTTACAGACAGATCTTAGCCACTATGGTTGACACATGTCACATTCCTATCATTCACAGACAGCTCTTAGCCACTATGGTTGACACATGTCACATTCCTATCATTCACAGACAGATCTTAGCCACTATGGTTGATACATGTCACATTCCTATCATTCACAGACAGATCTTAGCCACTATGGTTAGCACAACATGTCACAATCCTATCATTCAGACAGCTCTTAGCCACTATGGTTGGTACATGTCACATTCCTATCATTCACAGACAGCTCTTAGCCACTATGGTTGGTACATGTCACATTCCTATCATTCACAGACAGCTCTTAGCCACTATGGTTGGTACATGTCACATTCCTATCATTTACAGACAGATCTTAGCCACTATGGTTGGTACATGTCACATTCCTATCATTCACAGACAGCTCTTAGCCACTATGGTTGGTACATGTCACATTCCTATCATTCACAGACAGTTCTTAGCCACTATGATTGGTACATGTACAACATGTCACATTCCTATCATTCACAGACAGCTCTTAGCGACTATGGTTGGTACATGTCACATTCCTATCATTCACAGACAGATCTTAGCCACTATGATTGGTACATGTACAACATGTCACATTCCTATCATTCACAGACAGCTCTTAGCCACTATGGTTGGTACATGTCACATTCCTATCATTCACAGACAGATCTTAGCCACTATGATTGGTACATGTACAACATGTCACATTCCTATCATTCAGACAGCTCTTAGCGACTATGGTTGGTACATGTCAGAATCCTATCAATCACAGACAATTACTCACCGCCAGCATGGTTGCCATGACGCCACCAGCAAAGATGCAGGTGCCAAACATCCCGAACACTGAGTTGCGCACCTCATCGGAAAACCAGGACATGAGCACTTTTGTCACATTAGGCCAGCATTGAGACTGAAAAAGAAAACAGGACATGAGCACTTTTGTCACATTAGGCCAGCATTGAGACTGAAAAAGGAAACATGACACAATTAAACGCCCACACTAGAGGATCAGTAATGTGGAAACTATAACACTTGAAAAGGGAAACATGACACAATCAAAAGCCCACACTAACCCTAACCCTAATCAGAAGCCCACACTAGGGATCAGTGATGTGGACATAATCAGTAGCCCACACTAGTGATCAGTGATGTGGACACAATCAGTAGCCCACACTATGGATCAGTGATGTGGACACAATCAGAAGCCCACAGTAGGGATCAGTGATGTGGGCACAATCAGTAGCCCACACTATGGATCAGTGATGTGGACACAATCAGTAGCCCACACTAGTGATCAGTGATGTGGACACAATCAGTAGCCCACACTAGGGATCAGTGATGTGGACACAATCAGAAGCCCACACTAGGGATCAGTGATTTGGACACAATCAGTAGCCCACACTAGGGATCAGTGATGTGGACACAATCAGTAGCCCACAGTAGGGATCAGTGATGTGGACACAATCAGAAGCCCACACTAGTGATCAGTGATGTGGACACAATCAGAAGCCCACACTAGGGATCAGTGATGTGGACACAATCAGAAGCCCACAGTAGGGATCAGTGATGTGGACACAATCAGAAGCCCACACTAGGGATCAGTGATGTGGGCACAATCAGTAGCCCACACTAGGGATCAGTGATGTGGACACAATCAGTAGCCCACACTAGGGATCAGTGATGTGGACACAATCAGTAGCCCACACTAGGGATCAGTGATGTGGACACAATCAGAAGCCCACACTAATGATCAGTGATGTGGACACAATCAGTAGCCCACACTAATGATCAGTGATGTGGACACAATCAGTAGCCCACACTAATGATCAGTGATGTGGACACAATCAGAAGCCCACACTAATGATCAGTGATGTGGACACAATCAGTAGCCCACACTAATGATCAGTGATGTGGACACAATCAGAAGCCCACACTAGGGATCAGTGATGTGGACACAATCAGTAGCCCACAGTAGGGATCAGTGATGTGGACACAATCAGAAGCCCACACTAGTGATCAGTGATGTGGACACAATCAGTAGCCCACACTAATGATCAGTGATGTGGACACAATCAGTAGCCCACACTAATGATCAGTGATGTGGACACAATCAGTAGCCCACACTAATGATCAGTGATGTGGACACAATCAGAAGCCCACACTAATGATCAGTGATGTGGACACAATCAGTAGCCCACACTAATGATCAGTGATGTGGACACAATCAGTAGCCCACACTAATGATCAGTGATGTGGACACAATCAGAAGCCCACACTAATGACCAGTGATGTGGACACAATCAGTAGCCCACACTAATGATCAGTGATGTGGACACAATCAGAAGCCCACACTAGGGATCAGTGATGTGGACACAATCAGTAGCCCACAGTAGGGATCAGTGATGTGGACACAATCAGAAGCCCACACTAGTGATCAGTGATGTGGACACAATCAGAAGCCCACACTAGGGATCAGTGATGTGGACACAATCAGAAGCCCACACTAGTGATCAGTGATGTGGACACAATCAGTAGCCCACAGTAGGGATCAGTGATATGTGGACACAATCAGAAGCCCACACTAGTAATCAGTGATGTGGACACAATCAGAAGCCCACAGTAGGGATCAGTGATGTGGACACAATCAGAAGCCCACACTAGGGATCAGTGATGTGGACACAATCAGAAGCCCACACTAGTGATCAGTGATGTGGACACAATCAGAAGCCCACACTAGGGATCAGTGATGTGGACACAATCAGAAGCCCACACTAGGGATCAGTGATGTGGACACAATCAGTAGCCCACAGTAGGGATCAGTGATATGTGGACACAATCAGAAGCCCACACTAGTGATCAGTGATGTGGACACAATCAGAAGCCCACACTAGGGATCAGTGATGTGGACACAATCAGAAGCCCACACTAGGGATCAGTGATGTGGACACAATCAGTAGCCCACACTAGGGATCAGTCATGTGGACACAATCTGAGTAGCCCACACTAGTGATCAGGGATGCCCAGGCCTATCAGCAGGCCCTTCAGACGCTGGAGGAAAGGTTCGGCAGTTCTTTCGTCGTTGCCAGAGCCTTCCGAGAAAAACTAGATGCATGGCCTGTAATCAAACCCAAAGATGGACAAGCCCTCCGCGCCTTCTCGGACTTTCTTGGACAATGCCTTGTGGCGAGCCGAGTGATAGGCCAGCTACAGAATCTGGAAGACCAAGCCTATCACAAGACACTCATGAGCAAGCTTCCAGATTGGTTGGTGAGAAACTGGGTGCGGAAAGTAAACCAGACCAAGAACAAGAAGAGACGCTACCCTACCTTTGAGGAGTTGTCAGCTTTCATCAAGACAGAGGCAGACATCCTTTGCGAGCCCCTTTTCTCCTCAAGCAAATCTGCCGCCTCTTCCACCTCACAGATCGCCAGTTCAGCAGTCCCCAAGAAAACATCGTACAGTACGGATTGTTCTACTACATCTGCATGTCAAGAGTGTGACAAATGTCTTTGTCAGCACCACGCTAAAACTGTCCTGAATACGAACTGCGACGAAGTCTGTCCCTTTTGTACCGTTCGTTTTCCGACCAGCTCTTTTTCTCATTCTCTACTCAGATGTCAGAGGTTCAATGAGATTCCCGTAGAGGACAGAAAACACTTCATGTACGAAACGTCCTTGTGCTTCTCCTGTGCCAGAAAGACTGACCATAGAAGTGTAGACTGCACTACCAGGGCGATATGCGACAAGTGCCAAGGCCCACATCTCACTGTGCTGCATGGAGCGCCTAGCTACAGGAAGAAGATTCCCAATCAGCAACGGAATGCCCAGGGACCGCCAAATTCTTCCAAGTTTGTCTGTCTCAGTCAAGATGCCCGTGTTTCTGCCTCTCGATCAGCATTCGCAACGACCAACAAGTCAGACAGACCCGTCAGAACTACCATGATTGTTCCGGTCAGAGTTTCGACGAAAGAGAATCCCACGGTAGAGCATACGACATACGCACTGCTTGACACCATGTCTTGCATTTCCTTCATCACTGAATCTTTGAGTGACAAGCTGAACGCTCATTCTGAACCTGCGTCGTTGAGACTGAACACAATGACTTCTCAGAACACTCCTATCGAATGTCAGAGAGTGACCGGATTGCGTGTCAAGGCCCTCAACTCCAATGTTTCCCACAACTTGAAAACACTCTACACGACGGACCATCTCACCAATGACACTGAAAACATTCCCACATCAGAAACCGCTCGCAACATCCAACATTTGAGCCATATTGCCAGCGAGATTCCCCCATTGCTCGAAGGCTGCACTCCCGGGTTGTTGATTGGCTACGATCATGCAGAGCTATTCATGCCAGAGAGAGTCATCAAGGGAGACCCATACGCCGTTCTCACACCGTTGGGGTGGACGATACTGGGACAAGTGTCGCCAAAACAGTCTGTCCATGACGTGATGCACATGTCTCTAACAGAACATTGTCTCAGCGAGTACGAAGGTGAATCAGTCACTTCCGTATATCGCACGACACTTGTCGAACCCAGCATCTCCGACGCCCTCCATGTCATGGAAAGGATTTTGAGAAGACCACTACGAAGAAGACCAGTACGAAGAAGACCACAACGAAGAAGACAACGACAAAGAAGACAACGACAAAAAAGACCACGATGAAGAAGACCAGTACGAAGAAGACAAGTACGAAGAAGACCACAACGAAGAAGACCACAACGAACAAGAAAGTGGCTTCTTCCCCAACGAAACGTTGCTGTCGGAGATGTCGTCGTGCTACGTGACGAAGCCGTATGCAGATCAGATTGGCCTCTTGAACTCGTGACGGAGGTCCGCCCCAGCGACGATGGACTCGTGCGAACCTGCAAGCTGAAGACTGTCAAGGTCACCTCGAAGACGAGCCATTCCACTTTCTACTACTGGCGCCCCATCTCCAAGCTGACCGTGCTAGTGAAGGCAGACCCGGACACCCAATGACTTTTCCAGTGAACTTTACTGTTTCGACAGATCGTTTGTGCATGTTTTGGTCTGACGTAATCCGTTCGCTTTTTTTGACAGGTAGCGCTGTTTTGATTTTGGGAGAAAATTTCGTCTTAATGCAAATATTTTTTGTGACTTTGTGGTTTCTCTGCATTTGTATATATGTTTTTGGTTCCGCATTTTGGAACGAAAGCTCTTGTTGACAGAGGCAAGCGCTTAATGAATCGGTTTTGTTTAGTCCTTCCCGCGTGCGGATGCCTGTGCTTATCGATGGGTTAAAACCAGAACCATTTAACTGGTTTGCGGCCATTTTGAGAAATGGCCACTTGAAGTTTTTAACCTCTCAAAAAAAATAGTAAACACAAGATTACAACCTTCATATTTTAAGCAATAGACATAGAGGAAGAACTGGTCATGTACAGTTGAAATCAATTTAATTGAACTACTCTATCATATGAAAATAACGTATAATTTGTTCTGCTTCCAGAATACGCTCCTTCTTTTTTCTCAGTCCTGGAGCTAGAAAAGCCCAGCGCACCATAGCTGCTTCTGACTTCCAAACAGATCCCACTGTGGCCTGTGCTACAGCAGTCAGAAGCAGCCTCCTCACACATAGCATGTTCTGCTTCCAAGCAAAAGCTTACACTGCAACACTAGTGTCGCGTGCATGCACGTTTGCATGTTTAGTTTTTCACATAAAAACTTTGGCCACACAACACAGCACTCACAGAACACCAATGTAAATAAATGAAAGTATTTAATAGTTCCCAGTTGGGTGAAATATGGGGGTGACGATGGATGGAACAATGAAAGGGTTAACACGAATACATGAGGATGAACATAATGAACATGAGAAAGTACACAACAGTCAAAATAACGACAACAAACGACATACGAGACAATCAGGATAGTCAAACACAAAGCACGTACGTCATAAAGGCCCTCCTCATTCCATAAATGATATCTATCGTAAGAAAGTACTTATCTACACGTTCGACGAATTCAGGGGGGGGGGGGGGTGCGCCCTCGGGTCGACACCTGCGTCTCTGTCGCGGGGGTGAGAGAATCAGCCCAGTTAAGAGCTGTCACACGGCACACACTCTGCAGCGACGGCGCCGGTTCGATGTTGCTGCCCAACAGCAGCGTGGTTACGCCGCTGTGACGTTACAAGATAGCTGCTCAAAACAGCGTAATGAAGCCTCGGAGAAGATCCAGAGGGGCTGCTCACTCAGCAGCGTGGGGGTGACGATGCGAGAGTCCAAACTGGCTGCTCAAGCAGCAGCGTGGTGGAGCCTCCTCCATGCTGGGAAGCTAGGGTTCGCACCTTCCCGTCCGGTCTGTCTTCGACAGTAAACACTGAAAGCCTAGAAGGCCAAAGTCAATATTCTCCCCAAAAATATAAGACACGTGACTTCCTCCTCCAATAGACATCATTATTAGGGATGAGGAGGAAGCACAATGACTAAACTTTGGTTTCCTTCTACGATATAATTTACCATTATAATGATTTCCTTTTAAACCCTATGATGAACACTATTTACAACAACACAAAGACGAGACAAAACAGTACAACTGGTAACTAATGTAGGTTCCCTGTCCCCTGCCACCGGCCGCTAATTCACCTTCAGCAAAAACTGACAAAAGTCTATCCAATTAGACCAAGAAATTTGACTTACCTCACACAGGCTAATGAAAAACATCGCGCACTTTACGCAACCGACTTTAACAAAGTCCACAGTAGACGTACATTACTACTGAAAATAACTTCGAACTCAAACGACAATTCACACACGAATTTCGAAGCCGTTCGAACAAACATCTGGTCTCGGCCGAGACAGAAAAAAGAATGCCTATGAATTTCTCAGTCAGCAACCAGGTAAACGGTGAACCCTACAAATAGCGCGCAGCTTACCGTGAACGTCCCGTGCAATGCGTGCAAAGCGTGCAAGGCGCGAATCACTGAGCTAAGCCCAGCTACCGGTCTTCCCACCTTGACACAGGTACCTGTCAGCAACGCCCGACCAAGGAACCTTATAACTACATACAACTGTCCGCGACAATGCCCCCCAAGTTAAGCATAGACATCTGTCTACACGGCAAAAGATCCCTATTCAACGCATGCCCGACTGAGGTAGTCGGCTCCCACGTTGCGACTACCGGGAATCACCCGCACATGACAAAACAAGCAAACAAAAAGATATGCATTATTCCTGTAGCAAGCACGTCAAAAATGTACAAAAACTGTGTTTCTTAGCCACCGAAGGTGTAGACCTTAACAGTTATGCCCGTGTTCTTGAAGACTTCCTTGATCATCTCAAGGACGGCGCTCCAGTTCAGCTCGTCCAATCCACATCCGATCCGCGGCATGGCCAGGGAAGCAACATTGTTCTGCTTGCAGTGGTCCCTCATAGCTTCCATGGAGGACCGCAGCGTTTTGTAGGAGGGTTTGTGAAAGTAGCGTTTCTTGGTGATCATGTAGTAAACGTAGGAAGCACCTACCTGTAGTACAGCTACCTCTCCCACCTTCTTGTTTTGTGCTCTAAGTTGATCAACTTTTCCAAACGATTGCTTGAAGTGAACGGCAATGCCTTTTCCCATCTCAAGATCTTCACTGACGCAGTGGGCCATAGCATCATCAGGTTCACAGCTGAAAAGGTCGCCTCTGATCTCTGTTAGCTCAAACCCCACAACAGGTTGACCCTGTCGCCCTTGTCTGTCTCTGTACAACTTGAGAAGATTGGCGTGGTACAGCTTCTCACGCCCGTAGATCCGAATCCTGTAGTCTGACTCGCCCTTCTTCTCCAAAACGTCGAACGGTCCCTGCCAACACAACTGCAGCTTGTTCTTCTTCTGCGGCAGCAGCAACAAAACCTTGTCTCCAGGCTGGAACTGTCTTCGAACTGTCTTCCGGTTGAACACCTTCGCGTGTTTCTGTGCAGCAGCTGACAAATTCTGCCGCGCCAGTTTGCAGGTTTCCTCAATCCGGTTCCTCAAGTCAACCACATACTCAGAAGTCGTACGAACTTGTTCATCGACTTGCTCCTCCGTCCATAGGTTGCGAAGAACAGACATGGGTCCTCGCACTGTCCTGCCGTATAGAAGCTCAAAGGGAGAGAATCCCAGACTCTCCTGTGGAACTTCACGATAAGCGAAGAGGAGTGCAGGAATGTAGCGATCCCACTGCTTCGGTTTCTCTTGAGCAAGCTTGCGTAGCATGGTCTTGAGTGTTCCGTTGTACCGTTCCACCAATCCGTTTCCTTGCGCATGGTACGGAGTAGTCGCTAAACCCTTGATGGCCAGCAAACGCTCCACTTCTTTCATCACCTCGGACATGAACTGGGTACCACGGTCTGTCAAAATCTCTGAGGGAATTCCTACTCGAGTCCAGACTGCCCACATCGCTTCTGCAACCTTCACAGCCTCAATCGACTTCAATGGAATGGCTTCCGGGTACCGAGTAGCGTAGTCCACAAACACCAAAATGTACCTGTTACCAGACTCAGAAGCAGGGATGATGGGACCCACCAGATCGATCGCCACACGCTCGAACGGCGTATCGATGAGAGGCATCTTACCTAACGGTACCTTCTGTGGCTTATGAGAAACCTTTTGACACTGATCGCAAGACAACACAAAGCGACGTATGTCTGCGCACATACCTGGCCAAAAGAACTGCTGCCAAACTCGATCACGTGTCCTCTGGACACCCATGTGACCTCCCATAGGCGGTTCATGGGCCAACTTGATAACACCTAACCTCAACTGCTGGGGAACAACAACCTGAGTATAGACGCTACCACCACCGCGATACTCACGGTACAGAATCTTCTTCTTCCAAACAAACCCAACTTCACCGGAGTGACCAGACGTTCTGACGTCTCGGCGATCTGCCGCCTCACGACAACTCTTCAAAGTCGAATCATTCCGCTGAAGGTCATGCAACTGCTCAGGGGTGACTGTTTCTAGCCCTGGAGCAGCAACATGTAACAAAGTCGACTTCTTCCCTTCAGCGGCAGCCTGAGCACGAGTGACAACTGACACAACCTTGGACACAGCGTACACTGGAAGAACAATCGAGTCACCCAGCCGGGCGTGATTACCTACAATGAAATCAGCAACAGGTGTATCCATGACGATAGCCTCAACCTCACCAGTGTAGAAAGGACATTCAACCTGAACCTTAATCACTGGATAGCGCCTCTTGATGTCTTTCTCAGCCATAGAAACCTCAAGATCCTGTCCTGTGAACTGAGACCTGGAAACTAATGAACTCTTCACGACACAAACCTGAGATCCAGTATCACGCAACCCCTCTACTGCAACACCATCCACTACAACCAGGCATCTCGGGTCGTAGTCTTGCTGGCTACAGGGAGTACACAAAGTGGGTACACTGACGGGCGGTAAAGACTTCTCAGGACCACTATTCACCGCTCCCGTCGACTTGCTCTTCTTGGGGCAATCTCTAGCCAAATGTTTGGGGGACTCACAGATGAAACACTTCCTACCGGATGTACCAACTGAGTTATCTCCACTTTTCTGCTTTTCACCAACGCCAGCCTTTCCACCCTGATCACGATCATGCTGAAAAAACTTCTTACTGTCACGGTGTGCTTCAAAATGAATCTCAGCGGACTTAACTGCTTCGGCTAACGTCTGAGGTTTTTTCTCCTTAACGTACGCGGCCATGTCCGCGCTCAGGGTCTGCAAGAACTGTTCCAGCAAAACCAACTGTTTCAGTTCTGTGATCTCGGAAAGCTCATGCCACTTAGTCAAATTCTCTTCAATGCGAGCACCGAACTGTCTGAACGTTTCATGTTCTTTTCTCTTGCAGGTTCTGAGACGACGGCGGTAGGTTTCGGCTGTGAGCTGATAGCGGCCTAACAACGCGACCTTCAAACCGTCATAGTCGTCTGCGCTATCATCATCCAGAGTGTTGTACACTTCTACAGCCCTACCCGACAACCTAGTCGAGACCCTAGTTGCCCACGTATTTCTCTTCCACTTGTACAAGGTAGCGACTCTCTCAAACCTTTTCAACCAAGTAGCTATGTTTTCTTTGCTCTCATCAAACATCGGTATGGAAGGCCGAAAACCACGAAGGTCACTAGACTCTTCTTCACCTGAGGAACCTCCATCATTATCAGCTCCATCCCTACTTCCTTTCTTCACCCTCTTACTTTCCGACTCTCTCTGCAGGAGTTGCATGCGAAGGTCATGCTCTTCTCTTTCCTGCCTTAGTTTTTCTTCCGCGGCTTTCTCATCAGTCTCCCGCTGAGCTTGAACATACTTAACTCGCTCATCAGTCTCTCGACGCGCTACTTCTAGCTTGTCCTGATAAGCTTTCTCTTCCAGTTCTAGCTTGTCCTGATAAGCTTTCCTTTCTAGTTCAAGTTTCTCCTTCTCTAGCTCTAGTCTAGCCTGTTCCGCATCTTCACGGGTCATTCGCTCGGCAATAAACTCAGGAATACTGGCAGATTTAACACCTAGCTCCTCAGCAAGTGAACGCCACCTAGCAATCCTATCCGAACTACTTTCCGTCCTAGACGCCATGATAGCACTATCATCAAGAACACGACCAGAACGAAGTTCCATAAACAAGAACCAACTAGCAAACGGTTAGCCAAAACATGAAAAATCAAAACAAGGCACAGCTGACTGGTAACAAGGACAGGAAACCCACAAGGCCTGATGCTAACCCTCGGGCCCCTCCAACCACCCACAGTTACCAGACAACAACAAAAGCTAATTAACTACAGTACATCAGTGTCCAGTGTATGGGAAGTGTGGCCAACGACAAAAATGAAGTGAATTCCTTGAATTCAAAGAGGATTTATCCTGGCAAGCTCGCCATTGTCGCGTGCATGCACGTTTGCATGTTTAGTTTTTCACATAAAAACTTTGGCCACACAACACAGCACTCACAGAACACCAATGTAAATAAATGAAAGTATTTAATAGTTCCCAGTTGGGTGAAATATGGGGGTGACGATGGATGGAACAATGAAAGGGTTAACACGAATACATGAGGATGAACATAATGAACATGAGAAAGTACACAACAGTCAAAATAACGACAACAAACGACATACGAGACAATCAGGATAGTCAAACACAAAGCACGTACGTCATAAAGGCCCTCCTCATTCCATAAATGATATCTATCGTAAGAAAGTACTTATCTACACGTTCGACGAATTCAGGGGGGGGGGGGGGTGCGCCCTCGGGTCGACACCTGCGTCTCTGTCGCGGGGGTGAGAGAATCAGCCCAGTTAAGAGCTGTCACACGGCACACACTCTGCAGCGACGGCGCCGGTTCGATGTTGCTGCCCAACAGCAGCGTGGTTACGCCGCTGTGACGTTACAAGATAGCTGCTCAAAACAGCGTAATGAAGCCTCGGAGAAGATCCAGAGGGGCTGCTCACTCAGCAGCGTGGGGGTGACGATGCGAGAGTCCAAACTGGCTGCTCAAGCAGCAGCGTGGTGGAGCCTCCTCCATGCTGGGAAGCTAGGGTTCGCACCTTCCCGTCCGGTCTGTCTTCGACAGTAAACACTGAAAGCCTAGAAGGCCAAAGTCAATATTCTCCCCAAAAATATAAGACACGTGACTTCCTCCTCCAATAGACATCATTATTAGGGATGAGGAGGAAGCACAATGACTAAACTTTGGTTTCCTTCTACGATATAATTTACCATTATAATGATTTCCTTTTAAACCCTATGATGAACACTATTTACAACAACACAAAGACGAGACAAAACAGTACAACTGGTAACTAATGTAGGTTCCCTGTCCCCTGCCACCGGCCGCTAATTCACCTTCAGCAAAAACTGACAAAAGTCTATCCAATTAGACCAAGAAATTTGACTTACCTCACACAGGCTAATGAAAAACATCGCGCACTTTACGCAACCGACTTTAACAAAGTCCACAGTAGACGTACATTACTACTGAAAATAACTTCGAACTCAAACGACAATTCACACACGAATTTCGAAGCCGTTCGAACAAACATCTGGTCTCGGCCGAGACAGAAAAAAGAATGCCTATGAATTTCTCAGTCAGCAACCAGGTAAACGGTGAACCCTACAAATAGCGCGCAGCTTACCGTGAACGTCCCGTGCAATGCGTGCAAAGCGTGCAAGGCGCGAATCACTGAGCTAAGCCCAGCTACCGGTCTTCCCACCTTGACACAGGTACCTGTCAGCAACGCCCGACCAAGGAACCTTATAACTACATACAACTGTCCGCGACAACTAGTTTAAATTGTTTTAATGTTTATTGCCGCAATAAAACACACATATTTCAAGTCACACACTAAACCATCATTAAAGAATTATGTATTCGTCTAATGTATGGCCTAATGAACGCACACCTTTTACACACAATTAAATTGCAGGTATTTTCCCATGGCAAAAAAACCACATTCTTTGTTAACATTCCAAAAATAAATTGTATTTTGGTTGTTTTCCTAAGAACTCAATAGTAAATCTTATTTTGTATCAGCTCATATTGTTTTGCATTACGCACAAAAACTACAAACCCAGCAACAACGACAAACTGACCACACACAAAACGAACAAAGCAGCACAGAAACAAGCAAGCAAACAAGAAAAGCTTCACTGATGATCAAGCTTGGCGCATTAAAACCAATCACACAAGGACAATAAAATCACGAGTTCTAGATTCTGATTTCATGATACCCTGCGTGTTCATTATCAATAAAAACAAATTGGCATTCTTACCTTGTGATGTACTTTTTTCTTCACAGAAGTGTTGTGCACAAAAGTCAAAATCAAAGTCAGACCTTAAAGCACATCCCTGTATTTTAGATCACAGTTTCAGCAGAAAACCAAACTCTAAGTCACCATCAGTTTTGTCAATAGAACTTTGATGACCACGTATCAGTTCCACAACTGACATCTAGTGTGCTGGTAAAAAACGTTTTACACACATATGATCTCTGGCCATCTTTCAGAAAGAAAAACTTCCTTGAAACTTGTCTCTTTTTTGGAGCTGGTTCTCCGTCTGTTTTCAGGTAAGTTCTTGTTCCCGTTTCTTCAATTCGGTGACAAACAAAGTCTTTCTGTCGCTCATATGAAGAGAGCGAATAAAAGGCCTGAAAAATGTCTTGCCTTTCTTCTTCTGATATTTTGCTGGAACACATCATTTTACACTTTGAACAATCGACCTTCTGTACTGCTTTTGCCCTAGCCGTTTCACCGGTTGTCCTTGAGTAAGATTGACCGCTCAGTTTCTTTGTTTTTCTAATATTATTCTTCCAGGTCTTAGGGTTGCTGAGTCTTTTTCGACTAAACTTCTTCTTTGGAGGTGTCACATAGGATGCCTCCTTCCTCGGAGATGGCAGTTTTTTTGCTAGGGTTCCATAACAAGATGGAGGAGATGCTGTGGTAGATTCACATGAAGGAGCAGTGTCAGACATGTTAGAAGCTGAAGTGAATACACCATTAGGAAAAAAATCAAAGTTAGTGTCATCTGAGGTGATTGTAGTCACTGGGGTTGAATCAGAGTCAACATATGCTGAGGTAGAAGCACACAAAAGAGAAATATTTACAGGTGTTGGGCAGCTGGATTCATGTGGAGGGGTGGAATCACAACCAGTATGTATTGGAGTTGAGGCACGAACAGGAGACAAACCACATTCACCATGTTTCTCGGTAGACTCTTCGCTTGAAAAATCAACAGCACAGTCGTCATGTTTCAGAGTAGATTTTTCCACTGGAGACGCTTCACATTCATAAGGTTTCGGAGTTGGTGCAAGGACGGAAGACGCATGTCTGTCTGGTTTTAAAGTGTTTTTTCTCCTGATGCATGCATCATAGTGTTGTGGCTGATTCTTGGGAGCTGTCAATGTCAGGTAAATGGGTTCCATCCGCACATGCACCTGTGGATCAATGCTCGGTCTGATATCCACCACAGGATGAGTCTGACGACTGGTAAATATTTTTACTGGTCTTTTGGTCACGTTTGCCAGCGCTAGAGGTAACAGATCACCTGCACGAGTGTTCCAGCAACCACTTCTTCTTAAGTCCTCAATCATTTGAAGTATGTTCATAAATCTTTCATTTTCGTCAATGGTTGGGAGATCAAAAAAACCGGAGTAGGGCTCTACATTGTCCATGATGTGATCACAGACTTGTTCTCTCAAATCATTGGGACGGGTTACTTGTCCAAGATGGAAGCATGATGCTTCGAAAAAGCAATTTCCATTTCCTGGAACTTTAATTCTCGTTAAGCCATTGGCAGTGAGAAGATTCTGCAACCTCATCCCATGAATCCGGAGGACAGTCTCCTGAAATGCTTGGTGCTTTTTGCTTGCCTGGACGGCCATATTCACCTCCTGCTGAACAGCATCTGCACAAGATATAAAGACTATGAATTCTTCTTTTTTAAACTGGCAATTACTACTACAATTATTCACTGATAAAAAAGTTAATTGCCTTCGTACCATCGCTGCTGCATTTAAACTGTAAACAGTTTTCGAGTTTTTATTCACACACAAAAATAAAACATAAATACCTGATTACACTGAATATGCTTAAAGTATCCAGGCGCGTTTTGTAAAGAAGGAAGTAAGTGAGTAAGTTAGAAAATAAGTGTTTGGGTGTGTGTGTGTGTGTGTGTGTGTGTGTGTGTGTGTGTGTGTGTGTGTGTGTGTGTGTGTGTGTGTGTGTGTGTGTGTGTGTGTGTGTGTGTGTGTGTGTGTGTACGTGTTTGTGTGTGTTTTGATACTTACCAGACTTTGTACAGGGAGGCGATGTTTCTTGGGTTTCAAGAATCATTTGCTGAATCAAGTCCTCATCTGGCCAGTCATTCTCCTTCGACATTGTAAAAACCTGTGATTAAAGAAATATATTAGTCAAACTCACAAAAAAGGTCCCCCGTGGAAATAGCGCTGTAATAACATTCATGTAATAACATTCATTCATCCATCCATAGGTTACAAGCAGACAAAAATTGTCATTATCTGCCCTGAACATTCACTGAGGTTATTGATTTCATTTTTTTATCGAAAACTAAAGAGCAGAAACACTTCAACATTCATGAACACACACACACACGAAACTTGACAAATACGCTTTTACCAGCCTGTGCTTTTATTTAGGAAAACAAAACTATACACACACAAAAGCTAGGGATCAGTATGCAGATTACAGAATTTAGACAATCAGAAAGTTTCCCTTATGAATACGAATCAGAAATTAAGCTTTAATGACTTGTTCAAATGGGGGAAACAAAAATATATGATGATACTCACTTGAATCTGTGTCCTGACTCGAGCAACAGCAAAACAGACTGTGCAGCAGATGTACAATAGGCAGAATGCTGTTCTTTGAGTTTTCAGAAAGTGGACCAACCTTTTGTCAGTTTGTTTTTCTGTGGATTAAATTCGCGTCATTTTTGACGTTTCGTTGACACGACCGTGCGACACCAAGCCTCATCAATTTGTTTCCATGAGAAAATAGAAACATTGTATCAACATGACACCTGTCATAACAAGCTATGCTGATAACGGTACATCCGGAGTCTGAAATTCGGATACTGACAGGTGTCGCTGACCTGTTTTGCTTTCCACACTCCCACACAAATGTCATTTTTTGCCGACAGCAGACTCCGCCACTGCTTGTAACACCCTTCTGTGTGCTAGGGGAAATCCCACACCACACTGAGAGGGTGAAAACCAGATACACCCACCGCTATAGTGACCTTGTCTGGTTGCGCTGAGGGCAGGGAAACTGACTGTCACACAGCGATCAGAAGAGGTCAGGTTACGATGGCTGCTTCTGGCTGGCAGATAAACACTCCCCTACTCACATGGCTCAGAAGCAGAACAGACTAAACTGAACTTATCACGTTCTGCTTCCAACCTGGATGGAGTTAGATGGTTCTGCTTCCAAGATGAGTCCGAACATTTCTTGGAGCCAGAACAAATTATGACTTATAAATACACAATAATCCAAGATTTTCAAGAATCCTTCACAGGAAGTGAGAATCATATTACCGTAAGTCTAATGACTATAAAATTGCAAAACCAGTTATTTTGAGGTAATTGGTTCTGGTTTTAGCCCATCGTTATGATTAAGAAGACTGAAGATGGTTTTTTTTATTTGTATTCTTTTGTAGGTTGCGACTACAGTCATCCATACTGAGTTGCAGTTTATGTAAAGGTGTAAGATTAATGTTGACACGATATGTTGAGTGACGGACCGACGAAATATGATGTTACGCTTGTTGAAAGAACACGTGTGATTTTTTAGATTGAGACTCAAAGAGAGTTGTTTCGAACAGCTACGTTTTGGATAATGCCAAAAGGATTCTGTAATGTTTCTAATTTTGTTTTTTGAACTACGTATACATGTATTCCATGAGTTTTGATGAATTTCTTTTTTTTTAATTTTTTTAAAATTTTTTTATGTTGACTTTTGTAAAGACTAAGATGTCTTCGAGGGGGGAATGTGAATGCCCCTGCTAAGGAGCCTTCTGTGTATTTAGATTCTTTTTGTTTTTCTTGTGTTTTTGGTCATGCTTCTAGCTTGCCTCGCATGCGACTTTCCGTGGTGGTGGCTTCCCCTTTTTTCTGATCTCCTTCTCACCTCTTTTCTTTTACTTTTCTTTCCGTATCTCACTTTTGCCCCTATTTGTTCCCATTTTGCACCCACCTCTGTAGTTTCGCGTGCGGGTCTAGCTCGCTCTTTATCTTTTAGTTTTCTTTTTAAGTATGAGCGTCCTGGTACGACCTTTGTTTTTGTTTTACTGATGTTAAATATTGTAACGAACAAATTTATAAACGAGAGTGTGGCCGGCGTTTTTCTGATATTAATTTCATGGGCCTGTATGGCTCACGCTGGACACCATGCTAGCCTATGGAGATTTTCCCCGGAGAGCACGGGACGCATGCTTTGTAACAGTAAAAACCGTAGTAACGCGCAGTAACTTTTAGTTCACCTTCGTAGTTGATAGCCTGTATTTGTCGTCACTTGCTGGGAAGCCGTTCACGGAACAAGATGTTTTAGTATAGATAGGGTTTTTTTGCTCTGTTCCTGGGACCAGTTTAATCAAGTTAATTTGTAAATGTTCTGTTTAGTTGCTCGCCTTGAGCCTGTTTAGATTATATTGATGCTGTCAAAGGCGAGTATCCTTTTCTGACTTCATGTTGCTCTTATTTACCGGATTCGTGTAATTTTCGTTTCGAATCTTTGTTTGTTATGACTTCTTTCCGTTTCTTTGTCTTACGTTTTTATCCATGTGAGGGGCGAGCTGAGACTGTTCTTGTTTATTATGATTTGACCTTAAGCCAGTTTTGTTTGCTAACAATTTGTAAGATTTTGGTGCATGTTTGCGAGTTGTATTTGTTTTTCTCCGTCCTGTAATGTTGGTCAGCTGTCCTTTCACTGCGTGTCGTTTCTTGTCTAGTTAGCCTAGTGTGTCATACGTTTATTCTATGTTATGGTTTTCTAACATATTTGTCTTGGTTTTTAGGATAGCTTTGGTGATTTTTTCTTGATTTGCCGCCATCTTGTTTCGGCCGCCATTTTGACGTCCATCTATGTTTATGTTTTTAGGACACCTTTTATGTTTAGTTTGATGTTTAGAATTCTAAGTTTAGTTTTTTCTTTTTATCAGTTTCCACCGCTCCGCGCTTCTTGCTCCACGCTCTACTGTTCTGCGCTCCCACTCAAGCTAGTCATATCTACTCCACGTTTTAGCATCACTCATACATATTCTAAACTTAGATCAGTTTTTCCGCCACGCTCCAATATGTTATTTAGCTCTCCATAGGTTTATGTTTAGCTTTTTATATATTAATATTACGAACTGATTCCTATGACAAGTATACCAATCCATAATAAACTTTGATTAATTTTTCTATTCAAGTGTTCGTTTTGTTCTGAGCGCGTCGGTTCTTTGTAGCATTCAAAAGACATCTTCCATAATTTACATAAGTCATCTTCAAGATCTTACAGCAACTCAAGGGCAAGCACATTACCTCTTGGATGACGGTGAGAACATTTTTTAAGGAAAAAGTGTTGACAAAATGTCAATTGGTGTGAATATAGTATACAGTCAATCAAGTGAGCTTTGAAATGAATGCACATTTTATTTTGCGATTATGAGTGATGGTTCGCAATGCAAAATAATGTATTTCTGACATAGTGTTCACCACGGTTTGAATGTCACGTAAGTGTGAGTGCATGTCACAATGGAAAGCCGAGGTCCAATATTTCCAGTCGAGTTTTCACCAGTTGCTTATTCGTCACCATGGAGGATAATGAAAGAGAACAATTGTTTACTCGACGTTTGTTCGAACATTATGAAAAAGACGGCAGAACGTTGCTCCCGAAAGCTGTGTACTTCAGAACAATCGAAGAAGTAAAAGCTGCCTTCCAGAAAACGACATAGTCACGTCATGAGTATCATCTCTTGGGAAAGTAAGTGATGTGTGGTGTTTGTCAAAAACAGATTTGAGTGTTGGTATTCAGCTCTACGTCTATCGTGAAACAATACTCAAAGCGGGTTATCTCCAATGCTGTCTCTGATAGAGTAATTGATACATAATTATAATGTCAAAGGGAGGTAACAAAAAAGGCTTAGTACACTGACTGTATCGTTCTTGCTGGAACAAAAACAGCTAATAAGAAAATTGCGTTGTGTTATCTCACATACCATGGCTGTTGAAAGCTACAATATCATATTATTATTAATGTTCGCTTGAGAAACACTGTGTAAACGGGGTTTTTTTCTCATAAGGAAGATTTGTTATTATTATTCGACGTAAGTTGTTCACGATCTTTAGTAGTTTGAATGTAGCGCTCGGGTACTTTGACATGTTGTTGTTGTTTTAGCAAGATGAATTCAATCTGGACCCTGCCCTACGTGAACCCCAGTTTACAAATCTCTGTGCGCAGAGTGTCAGAAGAAGAAGAAACGAGCGAGAGTCAAAGGTGTTGTTGTTCGACCGATTCTATCAAACGATATTCACTTAATGCCTGTAACAGGTTTCAGGCATTACACGTAATGCCTGGTATTTTTAGGCATTACGTGTAATGCCTAGTGGTCACAGGCATGGTTTCACTTAACATATATAGGATATTGAAATGACCTGTTTTGAAATAATATTGTCACGTGGTTCAAACGTACAAAGATGACAGACTAATGCATGCATGCTACATAAAATACAAATGAAAATAAAAATGTTAAAAAAACACAAAGGGGAGTACAACATCAAAATAAATTATCAAAAACAATTACCTGAGCCGTTCCATTCAAGAACAGCAACACAAAAAACGCAGAGAAACTGCTCCAATATCCAAAGCTTATCTGAAACAAACAAACAGCTTATCTGAAACAAGCACACAACTTATCTGAAACAAATACACAACTTATCCGAAACAATCACACAACTTATCTGAAACAAACACACAACTTATCTGAAACAAACTCACAACTTATCTGAAACAATCACACAACTTATCTGAAACAAACTCACAACTTATCTGAAACAAACACACAGCTGATCTGAAACAATCACACAACTTATCTCAAACAATCACACAACTTATCTGAAGCAATCACACAACTTATCTGAAACAAACACACAACTTATCTGAAACAAACACACAACTTATCTCAAACAAACACACAGCTTATCTGAAACAAACACACAACTTATCTCAAACATTAACACACAACTTATCTGAAACAATCACACAACTTATCTGAAACAAACACACAACTTATCTGAAACAAACACACAACTTATCTAAAACATTAACACACAACTTATCTGAAACAATCACACAGCTTATCTAAAACAAACACACAACTTATCTGAAACAAACACACAACTTATCTGAAACAATCACACAACTTATCTAAAACATTAACACACAACTTATCTGAAACAATCACACAGCTTATCTAAAACAAACACACAACTTATCTGAAACAAACACACAACTTATCTGAAACAATCACACAACTTATCTGAAACAAACTCACAACTTATCTGAAACAATCACACAACTTATCTGAAACAATCACACAACTTATCTGAAACAATCACACAACTTATCTGAAACAATCACACAACTTATCTGAAACAAACACACAACTTATCTGAAACAAACACACAACTTATCTGAAACAATCACACAACTTATCAATCAATATGATCAATCAATATGAAGCTTATATCGCGCGTATTCCGTGGGTACAGTTCTAAGCGCAGGGATTTTTTTAATTTATTTTTTATTTTTTATGCAATTTATATCGCGCACATATTCAAGGCGCAGGGATTTATTTATGCCGTGTGAGATGGAACTTTTTTACACAATACATCACGCATTCACATCGCCCAGCAGATCGTTGCCATTTCGGCGCATATCCTACTTTTCACGGCCTATTATTCCAAGTCACACGGGTATTTTGGTGGACATTTTTATCAATGCCTATACAATTTTGCCAGGAAAGACCCTTTTGTCAATCGTGGGATCTTTAACGTGCACACCCCAATGTAGTGTACACGTGTAACTTATCTGAAACATCAACACACAACTTATCACACAACTTATCTGAAACAATCACACAACTTATCTGAAACAAACACACAACTAAACACACAACTTTTATATTTTTAATTTTCAGAGCTTGTTTTTAATCCGAATATAACATATTTATATGTTTTTGGAATCAGAATGTGATGAAGAATAAAATAAAAGTAATTTTGGATCGTTTTATAAAACAATAATTTTAATTACAATTTTCAGATTTTTAATGACCAAAGTCATTGATTAATTTTTAAGCCTCCATGCTGAAATGCAATACCGAAGTCCGGCCTTCGTCGAAGATTGCTTGGCCACAATTTCAATCCATTTGATTGAAAAATGAAGGTGTGACAGTGCCGCCTAAAAATGAAAAAAATGTCTGGGGATTTCATACCCAGGAACTCTCATGTAAAATTTCATAAAGATCGGTCCAGTAGTTTAGTCTGAATCGCTCTACACACACGCACACACACACAGACACACATACACCACGACCCTCGTCTCGATTCCCCCTCTATGTTAAAACATTTAGTCAAAACTTGACTAAATGTAAAAAGATGAGCAAAAGTGACAAGTTATGTATGTCTTCACATGCTCTACTATCCAAAGCTTGCCAGAAACAACTAAACACAACCAGAAATACAGGGACGGGCGGTGTGAGAGCACACGGGACAAGGAACAGGTGTCAGGACTGCAACAACAACAACAACAACAAAGAATAATCTCTATCCCTTCCTTTCAAAGTATCAGCATACACTACCCCACAAAATAAGGGTAATCTATAACACGATTTCCTATCATAATATCAGCAATTAACACAAAATGATAATATTCTCTATCCCTTTCTTACACAGTATCAACATACACTATCACACAAAAGGATGGTAATATCTATCCCTTCCTATAAGAGACAACAATTCTTGCACACATGATCAAGACTGAAGACGAGCACATACCATTGACAAGGAAGAAACAATCAGACTCAATCCTAACGTTCGTCTGGCTCCAAACTTGTCCCCCAGTGGACCTAAAACCATCTGAAACCGGGAACAAAATGTAGGATTTGGAACACAAACACAAAATACATTCACATGTTATATATTATGTTCCATTTGTATAGATCACTCCCCAAAATGGTGACTAAAACCCATCTGAAAAACAGGAAACATGGTAGCAAGTACACTAACACACACACACTTTCATACACATGTTACAATGGGTGAAATGATCAAACTGTAAAACTGAGAAATTCAAAGGATATTAGTATATATATATATATATCAATCACAAACTAAAATGCCAAACTCGCTTCAATAAATCTAGTGTTTGTTTTAGATGCCTGCAATCTAGTGTTTCTTTTAGATGCCTGCAATCTCTGGTCCACTGTAGCATAGCCACAGTCCTTGAAACGACAAACCTGCTTACCTACAGTGTAGGGATGTCTTACCTACATAACAGTGTAGGAATGTCTTACCTACATAACAGTGTAAAGATGTCTTACATACATAACAGTGTAACGATGTCTTACCTATTATATAACAGTGTAACGATGTCTTACCTACATAACAGTGTAGGGATGTCTTACCTACATAACAAAAATAAAAAAATCCCTGCGCTTAGAACTGTACCCACGGAATACGCGCGATATAAGCCTCATATTGATTGATTGATTGATAACAGTGTAGGAATGTCTTACCTACATAACAGTGTAAAGATGTCTTACCTACATAACAGTGTAACGATGTCTTACCTACATAACAGTGTAACGATGTCTTACCTAGATAACAGTGTAGGGATGTCTTACCTCCATAACAGTGCAAGGATGTCTTACAGGGTCCCCACTGGTTTTTAGAAACAAAATTCCATGACTGAGGACTGGGTGGCCGAGTGGTAACGCACTTGCGCTCGGAAGCGAGAGGTTGCGAGTTCGACCCTGGGTCAGAGCGTTAGCAATTTTCTCCCCCCTTTCCTAACCTAGGTGGTGGGTTCAAGTGCTAATTAGTCTTTCGGATGAGACGAAAAACCGAGGTCCCTTCGTGTACACTACATTGGGGTGTGCACGTTAAAGATCCCACGATTGACAAAAGGGTATTTCCTGGCAAAATTGTATAGGCATTGATAAAAATGTCCACCAAAATACCCGTGTGACTTGGAATAATAGGCCGTGAAAAGTAGGATATGCGCCGAAATGGCTGCGATCTGCTGGCAGATGTGAATGCGTGATGTATTGTGTAAAAAAATTCCATCTCACACGGCATAAATAAATCTCTGCATCTAAATATGTGCGCGATATAAATTGCATAAAATAAAATAAATAAAAATAAAAAATAAATAAATCCCTGCGCTTAGAACTGTACCCACGGAATACGCGCGATATAAGCCTCATATTGATTGATTGATTGACTTTTCCATGACTGGGCGACGAAAATCGCCGCTGGCGTGCTAAAGGTTAATTTTTCTTTCTTTCTTATTTTTGTTAAATTCCATGATTTTCCATGGCTTGAATTGAAATTCCATGACTTTCCAGGCCTGCAAAATTAAAAATCAAATTCCATGACTTTCCAGGTTTTCCATGACCTGTACGAACCCTGGTCTTACCTCCATAACAGTGTAAGGATGTCTTACCTACATAACAGTGTAGAGATGTCTTACCTACATAACAGTGTAAAGATGTCTTACCTACATAACAGTGTAGAGATGTCTTACCTACATAACAGTGTAGGGATGTCTTTCTTTCTTTATTTGGTGTTTAACGTCGTTTTCAACCATTCAAGGTTATATCGCGACGGAGTGTAGGGATGTCTTACCTACATAACATTAACAGTGTAAAGATGTCTTACCTACATAACAGTGTAAGGATGTCTTACCTACATAACAGTGTAAAGAAGTCTTACCTACATAACAGCGTAAAGATGTCTTACCTACATAACAGTGTAAGGATGTCTTACCCACATAACAGTGCAGAGATGTCTTACCCACATAACAGTGCAGACTCAGATGCCTTACCTACATAACAGTGTAAGGTTGTCTTACCTACATAACAGTGCAGAGATGTCTTACCTACATAACAGTGTAACGATGTCTTACCTACATAACAGTGTAGGGATGTCTTACCTACATAACAGTGTAAAGATGTCTTACCTACATAACAGTGTAAAGATGCCTTACCTACATAACAGTGTAAGGTTGTCTTACCTACATAACAGTGCAGAGATGTCTTACCTACATAACTGTGTGGAGATGTCTTACCTACATAACAGTGTAGGGATGTCTTACCTACATAACAGTGTAAAGATGTCTTACCTACATAACAGTGTAGGGATGTCTTACCTACATAACAGTGTAGGGATGTCTTACCTCCATAACAGTGTAAGGATGTCTTACCTACATAACAGTGTAAAGATGTCTTACCTACATAACAGTGTAAAGATGTCTAACCTACATAACAGTGTAAGGATGTCTTACCCACATAACAGTGTAAAGATGTCTTACTTACATAACAGTGTAAAGATGTCTTACCTACAAAACAGTGTAGGGATGTCTTACCTACATAACAGTGTAAAGATGTCTTGCCTACATAACAGTGTAGGGATGTCTTACCTACATAACAGTGTAAAGATGTCTTACCTACATAACAGTGTAGGGATGTCTTACCTATATAACAGTGGGGTAAGATGTCTTGCCTACATAACAGTGTGAAGATGTCTTACCTACACAACAGAGTAGGGATGTCTTACCTACATAACAGTGTAAAGATGTCTTACCTACATAACAGTGTAAAGATGTCTTACCTACATAACAGTGTAAAGATGTCTTACCTACATAACAGTGTAAATATGTCTTACCTACATAACAATGTAGGGATTTCTTACCTACATAACAGTGGAGGGATGACGTACCTACATAACAGTGTAGGGATGTCGTACCTACATAACAGTGTAGGGATGACGTACCTACATAACAGTGTAGGGATGACGTACCTACATAACAGTGTAGGGATGACGTACCTACATAACAGTGTAGGGATGACGTACCTACATAACAGTGTAGGGATGACGTACCTACATAACAGTGTAAAGATGTCTTACCTACATAACAGTGTAGAGATGTCTTACCTACATAACAGGGTAGAGATGTCTTACCTACATAACAGTGTTTGTTTGTTTGCTTAACGCCCAGCCGACCACGAAGGGCCATATCAGGGCGGTGCTGCTTTGACATTTAACGTGCGCCACACACAAGACAGAAGTCGCAGCACAGGCTTCATGTCTCACCCAGTCACATTATTCTGACACCGGACCAACCAGTCCTAGCACTAACCCCATAATGCCAGACGGCAGGCGCGCGGAGCAGCCACTAGTTTGCCAATTTTAAAGTCTTAGATATGACCCGGCCGGGGTTCGAACCCACGACCTCCCGATCACGAGGCGGACGCCTTACCACTAGGCCAACCATGCCGGTTTCACATAACAGTGTAGGGATGTCTTACCTCCATAACAGTGTAGGGATGTCTTACCTACATAACAGTGTAAAGATGTCTTACCTACATAACAGTGTAAAGATGTCTTACCTACATAACAGTGTAAGGATGTCTTACCCACATAACAGTGTAAAGATGTCTTACCTGCATAACAGTGTAAAGATGTCTTACCTACATAACAGTGTAAAGATGTCTTACCTACATAACAGTGTAAAGATGCCTTACCTACATAAGTGTAAAGATGTCTTACCTACATAACAGTGTAAAGATGTCTTACCTACATAACAGTGTAGGGATGTCTTACCTATATAACAGTGGGGTAAGATGTCTTGCCTACATAACAGTGTGAAGATGTCTTACCTACATAACAGTGTAAAGATGTCTTACCTACATAAGTGTAAAGATGTCTTACCTACATAACAGTGTAAAGATGTCTTACCTACATAACAATGTAGGGATTTCTTACCTACATAACAGTGTAGGGATGACGTACCTACATAACAGTGTAGAGATGTCTTACCTACATAACAGGGTAGAGATGTCTTACCTACATAACAGTGTTTGTTTGTTTGCTTAACACCCAGCCGACCACGAAGGGCCATATCAGGGCGGTGCTGCTTTGACATTTAACGTGCGCCACACACAAGACAGAAGTCGCAACACAGGCTTCATGTCTCACCCAGTCACATTATTCTGACACCGGACCAACCAATCCTAGCACTAACCCCATAATGCCAGACGCCAGGCGGAGCAGCCACTAGATTGCCAATTTTAAAGTCTTGGATATGACCCGGCCGGGGTTCGAACCCACGACCTCCCGATCACGGGGCGGACGCCTTACCACTAGGCCAACCATGCCGGTTTCACATAACAGTGTAGGGATATCTTACCTACATAACAGTGTAGGGATGTCTTACCTACATAACAGTGTAAGGATGTCTTACCTACATAACAGTGTAAAGATGTCTCACCTACATAACAGTGTAAAGATGTCTTACCTACATAACAGTGTAGGGATGTCTTACCTACATAACAGTGTAAAGATGTCTTACCTACATAACAGTGTAAAGATGTCTTACCTGCATAACAGTGTAGGGATGTCTTACCTACATAACAGTGTAAAGATGTCTTACCTACATAACAGTGTAAAGATGTCTTACCTACATAGCAATGTAGGGATTTCTTACCTACATAACAGTGTAGGGATGACGTACCTACATAACAGTGTAGAGATGTCTTACCTACATAACAGTGTAGGGATGACGTACCTACATAACAGTGTAGAGATGTCTTACCTACATAACAGTGTAGGGATTTCTTACCTACATAACAGTGTAGGGATGACGTACCTACATAACAGTGTAGAGATGTCTTACCTACATAACAGGGTAGAGATGTCTTACCTACATAACAGTGTTTGTTTGTTTGCTTAACGCCCAGCCGACCACTAAGGGCCATATCAGGGCGGTGCTGCTTTGACATATAACGTGCGCCACACACAAGACAGAAGTCACAGCACAGGCTTCATGTCACATTATTCTGACACCGGACCAACCAGTCCTAGGGTTAAGATGTCTTACCTACACAACAGTGTAGGGATGTCTTACCTACATAACAGTGTAAAGATGTCTTACCTACATAACAGTGTAGGGATGACGTACCTACATAACAGTGTAGGGATGACGTACCTACATAACAGTGTAGAGATGTCTTACCTACATAACAGGGTAGAGATGTCTTACCTACATAACAGTGTTTGTTTGTTTGCTTAACGTCCAGCCGACAACGAAGGGCCATATCAGGGCGGTGCTGCTTTGACATATAACGTGCGCCACACACAAGACAGAAGCCACTAGATTGCCAATTTTAAAGTCTTAGATATGACCCGGCCGGGGTTCGAACCCACGACCTCCCGATCACGGGGCGGACGCCTTACCACTATGCCAACCCTGCCGGTTTCACATAACAGTGTAGGGATGTCTTACCTACATACCAGTGTAGGGATGTCTTACCTACTTAACAGTGTAAGGATGTCTTACCTACATAACAGTGTAAAGATGTCTTACCTACATAACAGTGTGAAGATGTCTTACCTACATAACAGTGTAAAGATGTCTTACCTACATAACAGTGTAAAGATGTCTTACCTACATACCAGTGTAAAGATGTCTTACCTACATAACAGTGTAGGGATGTCTTACCTACATAACAGTGTGGGGATGTCTTACCTACATAACAGTGTAGAGATGTCTTACCTACATAACAGTGTAAAGATGTCTTACCGGCATAACAGTGTAGGGATGTCTTACCTGCATAACAGTGTAGGGATGTCTTACCTGCATAACAGTGTAAAGATGTCTTACCTACATAACAGTGTAAAGATGTCTTACCTACATAACAGTGTGGGGATGTCTTACCTGCATAACAGTGTAGGGATGTCTTACCTGCATAACGGCGTAGGGAAGCAGAAGCGCAGTGTCCAGCCATCCCAGGTTGCTCTTGGTCAGTGACAACTCCGACTCCAAGTCTGCCTTGATCTGTGACAGACATACAGGACTTATCAAACTGTTCTGTGACAGACATATACAGGACTTATCACACTGTTCTGTGACAGACACACAGGACTTATCACACTGCTGTGTGACATACATACAGGACTTATCACACTGTTGTGTGACAGACATTATAAGATGTTTGATGGGTTGTTGACAGACCAGCTTTTTTGTCGGTCCTCGGGGGGCATATCGACTTTTGTTTCATATTTTACCTTGGTCAATAAATATGAAACAAAAGACGATATGCTCCCCCTCGGACCGACAAAAAAGCTGGTCTGTCAACAAACCACCAAACATCGTTTTTGTCATCATTTTGATAGTGAGAAAATAAGTGCACAATCAACCCAGGGAGCCATGCTTTGAAACACGGGTTCCGTGCTGATAACCACACGAGTCCCGGTTTGATAACCACTGGCAATCAAAGATGGCGTGTGAAAGCACCTTTCTGTGTTTTTGAGTTCATTAAATGTTGGGATGAATATGTCAGGTTTGAGGATGCACAGTTCTGTAGGTTCATCTCGGTATTCCACCCCCTCGGCTTTCTGTTGTAAATATTAAGCTGAGTGATCGAATGTGGAAGCTACGTTTGGTCAAAGGTCACAGAAGATTTGCGTCGTGCAGCGAAGGAAAGAATCGCGATCTTGTTTCCGACTCAGTACCTCTTTGTTTTTCATTAGACCTGTCATTCTGCTTGCTCGGCTTTGTTAGATGTTTGCATATCTTGTTGCTATTTTCTTTGCTTTTATTATTGTTTCTTATTTGTGCTTCGTTTATCGATACAACGTCTTGTGCACGGGTCAAAATGTGTGTGTCAGGGGTCGTTTTACTTGAACTTGACGTTCGTGTTTCTCCCAACGTCTGTGTATAGACACACAGATACACGCACCCCATGACTCTGTAAGAAGACTATACATATCGCTAGGTTTCATTTGTTTTTGATGAATGTATGACCTTTCATGAAGTAGTTTTGTTTTTTGTTTACTTTTGCCAGTTTGCCAGTTTGTTTTTGGAACTTTGGCCTTTGCAAAGCAGTGTCGTGTCATCTGTTTAGGTCTGGGGAAACACCAATGAAAAGAGCCGAAGAATCCCCGAGCGTTTCTATTGGGTTTGCTTTTGATTATCCATGTATAACCTGCTTCCTGCAACTATGGTAACCGGGGATTTATTGCCTGGGGAACATGAGATTTATTTCCCAGGTGCTTGTGAATGAAAACTCGTGAAAATGATGACAAACAGGACTTATCACACTGCTGTGTGACATACATACAGGACTTATTACACTGCTGTGTGACATGCATACAGGACTTATCACACTGTTCTGTGACAGACATACATGACTTATCACACTGCTGTGTGACATTCATACAGGACTCAGACCTGGGAACCCCTGTTTTGCACTTTGAGTATTCTCAAACAAACTTGGTGTATTTTCAAAAAAATGAGCGTACTCCACACAGCGTTTGCACATCCATGATTAAAACATGCCTCATGCGCGTCCGTCACACCGTTAATTAAGTTTACCTATACATTTAAAACGAATGCTTTTTTGAATTTTTACTGACAAAAACTGTACCGTATTTGACAGACTACAAGCCGCGACTTTAAAAAAAAAAATCGCATTGCGGCTTATAAAAAGATGCGGCTAAAACGTTACCTAAACTTGAATAGCATTCACCTAATGGAAGTCGCCGCGGATTTTCATTTCGCTCGATTAGCGATTACCGGTACAGTGAAAACTGTCAAATACGGTCACTGAACTTAGCGGACACTCGCAGAATACGGACAGTCAGTCTCGGCACGGACTGCTTTACACTGTAAAACACCTGTACGTTACGGCCACCTCGGCATTACGGACGCGGACACGTATTTTGGGTCCATAATCTATATATATATACGACTTGTGTCTGTGTGTCTGTGTGTCTGTGTGTCTGTGTGTGTGTCTGTGTGTGAGTTCGCGATGCACGGCCAAAGTTCTCGATGGATCTGCTTCAAATTTGGTGGGCATATTCAGGTAGACCCGGGACAGGACACAACCTGGTCGATATTTCAACACGTGCTCTCAGCGCGCAGCGCAGAACCGATTTTGGTTCCACCTCAGCTACCCGGGCCCCCATACCGACACACCAAAGCCGCTACACCACATCACAACGCCAAAGTTCTCGGTGGATCTTTTTCAAATTTGGACACCGTATTCAGCTACACCCCGGACACAATATCATCGATGAGATATTTCAACACGTGCTCTCAGCGCGCAGCGCTGAACGGATTTTGGTTTTTGTGTTCATTTCACCATTATAAGTAACTCTTCCTTATCTTCTCCAGTGTTTAGCGTTTAACTCCCTTCCTTCGTGTGGCTTTCCCGTTTGTAAGTTACTATTTTTAGAATGTCACTGCGCTGTCCACTGCGCTGTCCACAACGCTTCCCTTGCACCCGTAAGTTGTTCTTACTGTCAAAGTGAAAAGGTCGAATCAATTTATAGCCACGCGAAAAATACACTCTCACCTATCTCTATATATTTATAGATATAGATATGCATATATACATATACGGCTTCTCTGTGTGTGTGTGTGTTTGTGTGTGTGTGTGTGTGGGCAAAAACCTGTGTATTGTAGAGTTCTGTTTGTGATGTGGTCTAGCGGCTTTTGTCTGTCTTGCTCATTTGACTTTGGAGTGTGATTTGAACTCATGCCACTTTCAACCCCTGACTCAGTTTATAAACTCAAATAGAAATATTCTGCCAAATACCTCAAAGGAAAAATTAAGCTATCTTTTAAGTTTTAATAAAGACCTTGGGTGGCAAGGTCCCAAACTTATCGCTGGACTTATGCACACGCACCCACTTGGTCCCTGGATATGAAGAGACGTTGCTGCGGCTGACGCCATTGCTTCTCATACAGCTACTATATATTTTTATTAGAACTTTTAAAAATACCATTTTATATCCAAGTATCTCTTAACACCATTTTTAATTAGATGAGCGAGAGTGTGCGGGGGGCGGGAGGGTGGTGAACCACTGTACATAAAGGGAAAGTTTGTGTGCGTGCCTGTGTGTGTTCTTAATCTAAGACAAATGTCGCCAATGTTTTTACAGAGTGACGTTAAATAAACGATTTTATCATCATCTGTCTGTATGTTCTGGCATTTGAGAAGCCACAGCAGATAATATAGGGCTAAGAAATAAGCTCTAAAATTCTCAATCCCGTTTGACAGGACTTCGCCTTCAAAGGTGATTGTGGTGAACCGCCACGCTGTCTGTCTCTGTCTCGCGATTCACCCCGGCGAAGCCGGGTATTCCTCTAGTAAGTCATATACCGGTTCCCCTGTCATATCTGAGAGAGGAAACACTTCCTGCATCGGGGTCAGTGACCGACTTTAACTGAGTGAAAATATGTGTGCGGCCAGATCAAAGGCATTGTGATAGCTGGGTGGCCTTGTTTAAAGACACGACCTTCTTCCCAGGGGTCAATGACCCAGTTTTTGCCATGAGAGGTGGTTCCCCTGTCATATCTGAGAGAGGAAACACTTCCTGCATCGGGGTCAGTGACCGGTCAGTGACCGAGTTTAACAGAGTGGAAATCTGTGTGTGCGGCCAGATCAAAGGCAGGGCAGTACCTAGTAGCTGAAACATGCATTATCACAAGTTTTTAGACTTGTTTTACAACAGTCAATATTACAGAGAAACACCGGATGTATCAGGATCTCGCGCGCACGAGATTTCGTTTTTTTGTGTCTCGCGATAGTTGGAGGAGCGAGAGCCGCCATGTTGTGTTTTCGTCTGCTCGAAATGTGCGCAAAAGTCGTAAATCATCACAAAAAAGCTTATTCCGGGCGGGACTACATGTGTGTGTTGGTTACAAATTGTGTGTGTGTGATATTTTTCTTCAAACTTTTTCACTTTTCTTCTTTGTTTCACTTGTTTATTCTCGGAGCCGATTTCGCCAAATACCGTACTTTCGTTTGCCTGGTTGTTTTGATTGATTGACACGATCCGATTATATTTTTTTCGACGGTGGCTAATATAGTGACGTAATCATGTGCCAAAATACTGGATCGGCTTCAGGATGGGCTTGTGAAGAAAAGTAGTCTAGGAATTTTTCTCGTCGTATTTTTTTCCCACTGAGCGTACTGAGCGTACTCTCGACAATCATGTGTACAAAATACGGCGAAATCGTATGGGTTCCCAGGTCTGAGGACTTATCACACTGCTGTGTGACAGACATACAGGACTTCGCTATCCTACTGTTGTGTGACAGACATACAGGACTTACAAGCCTGAAAGTGGCGAGTATTTTACTCGCCATGTCAAGTAGAAATCTGTAAATGGCGAGTAGAATTGTTAATCAACTCGCCAAAGGCGAGTAAAGCTGCTGAAGCACTGAATTGAAATGGTTGGTTTGGCAAGTAAAATTTGCTCTCTGGCTAGTAAATTATGAGAAGTACTAGCCAAAGGCGAGTGCCCCATTTTTTGGACTTTCAGCGCTGACTTATAGCTATCCCACTGTTGTGTGACAGACATACAGGACTTATCACAGCGTTGTATTTCTTTCTTTCTTATTTGGTGTTTAACGTCGTTATCAACCGTTCAAGGTTATATCGCGACGGGGAAAGGGGGGAGATGGGATAGAGCCACTTGTTAAACACTGTTGTATGACAGACACACAGGACTTATAACACTATTGTGTGACAGACATACATGACTTATCACACTGTTGAGGACTTGTCACACAACAGGACGTACCACACTGTTGTTTGACTGACATACAGACTTATCACATTTGTGTGACAGACACAGGCTTATCATACTGCTGCGTGGCAGACATACAGGACTTATGATACTGATCTTATCATACTTATCATATTGACACTTAGAACAATTGGCTATAAGCACTGAGTACTCACAACTTTGTAACAATTGGCTATACAAGCACAGTACTCACAACTCTGTAACATGAATATAAGCACAGTACTCATAACTCTGTGTCATGGCTATTTATAAGCACAGTACTCATAACTCTGTATCATGGCTATAAGCACAGTACTCACTCTGTATCATGGCTATAAGCACAGTACTCATACCTCTGTGTCATTGCTATAAGCACAGTACTGTTAACCCTGTAGCATGGCTATAAGCACAGTACTCATAACTCTGTAACATGGCTATAAGCACAGTACTCATAACTCTGTATCATGGCTATAACCACAGTACTCGTAACTCTGTATCATGGCTATAAGCACAGTACTCATACCTCTGTGTCATTGCTATAAGCACAGTACTGTTAACCCTGTAGCATGTAACATGGCTATAAGCACAGTACTGAGTCATAACCCTGTAACATGGCTATAAGCAGAGTACTCATAACTCTGTAACATGGCTATTACCACAGTACTCATAACCCTGTAACATGGCTATAAGCACAGTACTCATAACCCTGTAACATGGGTATAAGCACAGTACTCATAACCCTGTAACATGGCTATAAGCACAGTACTCATAACCCTGTAACATGGCTATAAGCACAGTACTGTTTACCCTGTAACATGGCTTATACGCACAGCACTGTTAACCCTGTAGCATGGCTATAAGCACAGTATTCATAACTCTGTAACATGGCTATAAGCACAGTACTCATAACCCTGTAACATGGCTACAAGCACAGTACTGTTTACCCTGAAACATGGCTATAAAATATAAGCACAGTACTGTTAACCCTGTAGCACGGCTATAAGCACAGTATTCAAAACTCTGTAACATGGCTATAAGCACAGTACTCATAACTCTGTAACTGTAACATGGCTATAAGCACAGTACTCATAACTCTGTAACATGGCTATAAGCACAGTACTGTTAACCCTGTAACATGGCTATAAGCACAGTACTCATAACCCTGTAGCATGGCTTTTAGCACAGTACTCATAACTCTGTAACATGGCTATAAGCACAGTACTCATAACCCTGTAACATGGATATAAGCACAGTACTGTTAACATTGTAACATGGCTATAAGCACAGTACTGTTAACCCTGTAACATGGCTATATTATATAAGCACAGTACTCATAACTCTGTAACATGGGTATAAGCACAGTACTCATAACCCTGTAACATGGCTATAAGCACAGTACTCATAACCCTGTAGCATGGCTATAAGCACAGTACTTATAACTCTGCAAGTGTAGCATGGCTATAAGCACAGTACTGTTAACCCTGTAACATGGCTATAAGCACAGTACTCGTAACCTGTAGCATGGCTATAAGCACAGTACTGTTAACCCTGTAACATGGCTATAAGCACAGTACTGTTAACCCTGTAACATGGCTAAAAGCACAGTACTGTTAACTCTGTAACATGGCTATAAGCACAGTACTCACAACTCTGTAACATGGCTATAAGCACAGTACTGTTAACCCTTTTAACATGGCTATAAGCACAGTACTGTTAACTCTGTAACATGGCTATAAGCACAGTACTCACAACTCTGTAACATGGCTATAAGCACAGTACTCTGTAACATGGCTATAAGCACAGTACTCAACTCTGTAGCATGGCTATAAGCACAGTACTCATAACTCTGTAGCATGGCTATAAGCACAGTACTCATAACTCTGTAACATGGCTATAAGCACAGTACTTACTCATAACTCTGTAACATGGCTATACGCACAGTACTCATAACTCTGTAGCATGGCTATAAGCACAGTACTCATAACCCTGTAAGTGTAGCATGGCTATAAGCACAGTATACTTACAACTCCCAGAGGCTTTCGTAAAAAGTATGTTGATGCATAAGCAATCCATCCCAGTGAAAATATGATCACTTGATTTCTACGATGATTTCCCATGTCTAGGCTTGTTCTTTTGCTCTGAAAAAGAGTACATTAATAAGCATCTAAGAGTAAGAATGAGCAGGAAAAAAGATTACAGAATTATCATTTATTATGACAGGGAGGGTACTGTGTCACCCTTCACAGCGGCTCTGCAAAAATGTCTGCCGGTGAAGAGTGCAAGCTATTTATATCTTGCCGTTTTCTTACATGCTGCCGGCTAGACACCTGTCTTTTGTTGAAAATAATAAACGTAGAAACGCTTTTCTTTTACACGCTACTGCGTAAGTGACATTGCATTATTTCAAGGTGAAAACATTAAAGGCACAGTAAGCCTCCCGTAAACCACCACAGATACTGTCAGGCTTTTACACACAGTACAAACACCCTTCCATTTGAACGCTCACCGAACGGGAACATCCTAGGTGCCCAACGTAAAGAGCGAGCAATTTTCAAAGAATTAATTTTGCGGATTGTCTCCTCACACAATCGGACCGTGGTGCGTTTTGGCGCTAGACCTAACTTTTAAAATCTAAATAATAAATTGACAGCTTGTTACACAAACATTCTTAAATCATAAAATAATTATTTTTTCATCAAGACAAGATTAGTACAATTCGAAGTTTTGAAAGTTTGAAAAAAGAAAAGCCCGGAAGCAGGGTCACGCAAGGTCGTGGTTCTCGTAGCAGACGACGGTTTATGCCTATCGCCAGTTCCTCTGAACAATCAAAAGCCATCGCTAGAGTACTTGTAAACCACAGCCGTTTGTTTCGTGCATAGTCAGAGGTACATAATAACGTGCTATTGCAGATAAGCTCACAGCGAATTACATACTGACGACAACATTGTGAAAAAGGGAAACTGGATCACACGGGTTCACGATGGCTCAGGGGTAAGATAAACCACGCAAAAATAAATTCTTTGAAAATTGCTTGCTCTTTACGGAGGGCACCTAGGATGTTCTCAAGCGGTGAGTGTTTAAATGAAAGGGTGTTTGTACTGTGTGTAAAAGCCTAACAGTATCTGTGATGGTTTACGGGAGGCTTACTGTGCCTTTAATTTAAAGTCATACAAAAGTATACCAATCAGCCTGACCTGAACAATTTCATTGAAGCCATATGATGAATCATGCTAACCCTATTTAAAGCCGGTGTTGGGAAGAGGGAGAGAGCAGTTAGTGAGTATGTGCTGTGTGTGTGTGTGTGTGTGTGCATGCGTGTGTCTGATACTGATGGGTTACTTGTGCTTAAATTTCAGGTGGACTGCTTCAGTATTGGCGTTAACCGGTAAACGAGAAAATACCGGAACAAAATTGGCTGCTAGTATGACCTACCGGTTGATTTTTAGAACTACTGTTTTTTTCCACTGTTAAAACAATAAAACCAGGACTATTACTGGTTCCAATTCCAAGGGTTACGATTGTGCGGGCGAAATGAGGAACAACAGAGACACAGAGAGAGAGAGGGCAAAAGATAGTTATAGTTTTTTTAATTGTGTGCATTTTTATTCTGAGTAGATGATAACATTATTCGTTTTTTCCAAGAAAAAAAGGAAATGTAGTGTAAAAACAAGTTTTTCTGTGGAATTACCAAAGATTACTCATTACCTGCCGCAGCATCATTAGTTTCCGAAGCAAAACAAACTTAGTTTTTCCGCAGAATTACGTCTGGAGCTTTTTCCAGGGAATATTTTGCTTTCACTTTATCTTCGTAATAACTTGCAATAGTTTTTCCGCAGAGAAACTAATGCTCTGACAAAGAACCGCTTGTAGCCTTCTCCCCCTACCCGAAATAGCTTTATCAAATTTAGCGTCTGGGGCAATCAGGAATTGCATGGTCATTCACCTTGACTGGTGCAATTAAGGCGGCGGAGCCAGCGTGTCTTATTGTTGAACAATTTACTTCTACTTTCTAGTGCTGTCTGACAAATGACAATTTGTCATGATCTTTTTGTTGAGTAATTTGTTCTCTAGTGCTGTCTGACAAATGACAACTTGTCATGATCTTTTTGTTGAGTAATTTGTTCTCTAGTGCTGTCTGACAAATGACAACCCTTCATGATCTATTTCTTGAGTTATTTGTGTGTGTGTGTGTGTGTGTGTGTGTATGTGTGTGTGTATGTGTGTGTGTGTGTGTGTGCATGTGTGTGTGTGTATGAGTGTGTATGAGTGTGTGTGCAGTGTTGTTGCCAGCCTAAGAAGACAATAGGTCATTTGGACCTCCCTAAAAAAAAACAATAGGTCCAAATGCCCTGGCTTTAAAAAAGCAATAGGTCCACACAAAAATTACAACTTTGTTGCAACTTTTAGCATCTTTTTTTGGGCAACATTTTCATGCTATTCACGTTTTTCCCTTTCCTTCTTATTCTGAACCTGTTTGAAGTCATTTGACATTGCTTTGATGTCGCTTCCTAGTTTTAATTGTTCATAAACTTTGCGAGGAGAAAGAGCCTGACATTCCTGGCCTACCCTTTCCAATACAGTGCCCGATGTGCGAATGTAGGGATCCTGCCTGATCTTCGCATTACCATGCCGTAGTATTATATTGATGAACTTTCCGCTGTTTGCGCTGTTTTCGGTAAATAGGTACACCGGCTGGATCGGGTATTTCCGTAAACGCAGCCTCGAGTGTCAATGACGACAAACATGGACTCGGCACAGAGTGCATTTTCACTCGTAGCGAACATGAGCATTTTGATCGGGGTTTGTTTTCCGACTTTGCAACTCCCATTCCATTCATTGCAGACCTTGTCCGCCTTGTACGAATATGTATCGGTCAGTTGACCACCAAAACGTAAAAACTATCGGTCCATCGACCGGACAAGGCTAGGTCCAATGCGTCAAATCAGAAAGGAATGCGTCAGAGACCGAAGACCGAGGCCTGGCAACAACACTGGTGTGTGTGAGTGAGTGAATGTTTTTTTGTTTTTTAAGTTTTTTTTCCCTCAGAGCTAAATGTTGAACAGTATTCGTTAACTCAATCGCTCATTTTCTCCCCTTTGTTCCGCGTCTAACTGATGGGTTTTTCCATCCACCCTACTGGTGTCTGAATTGAACATATTCACTCATAATTTCAATTCCAGACATAATAGTTATTAATACCTCAGTAATTGTATACACAATAGGGGCATTTCAATTCCAGGGTTAGACATAATAGTTATTAATACCTCAGTAATTGTATACACAATAGGGGTATAGGGTTCGACATGATAGTTATTAATACCTCAGTAATTGTATACACAATAGGGGTATAGGGTTAGACATAATAGTTATTAATACCTCAGTAATTGTATACACAATAGGGGTATAGGGTCAGACATAATAGTTATTAATACCTCAGTAATTGTATACACAATAGGGGTATAGGGTTCGACATAATAGTTATTAATACCTCAGTAATTGTATACACAATAGGGGTATAGGGTTAGACATAATAGTTATTAATACCTCAGTAATTGTATACACAATAGGGGTATAGGGTCAGACATAATAGTTATTAATACCTCAGTAATTGTATACACAAAAGGGGTATAGGGTTAGACATGATAGTTATTAATACCTCAGTAATTGTATACACAATAGGGGTATAGGGTTAGACATAATAGTTATTAATACCTCAGTAATTGTATACACAAAAGGGGTATAGGGTTAGACATGATAGTTATTAATACCTCAGTAATTGTATACACAATAGGGGCATAGGGTTAGACATAATAGTTGTTAATACCTCAGTAATTGTATACACAATAGGGGTATAGGGTCAGACATAATAGTTATTAATACCTCAGTAATTGTATACACAATAGGGGTATAGGGTTAGACATGATAGTTATTAATACCTCAGTAATTGTATACACAATAGGGGTATAGGGTTAGACATGATAGTTATTAATACCTCAGTAATTGTATACACAATAGGGTTAGACATGATAGTTATTAATACCTCAGTAATTGTATACACAATAGGGGTATAGGGTTAGACATAATAGTTATTAATACCTCAGTAATTGTATACACAACAGGGGTATAGGGTTAGACATAATAGTTATTAATACCTCAGTAATTGTATACACAACAGGGGTATAGGGTTAGACATAATAGTTATTAATACCTCAGTAATTGTATACACAATAGGGGTATAGGGTTAGACATAATAGTTATTAATACCTCAGTAATTGTATACACAATAGGGGTATAGGGTTAGACATAATAGTTATTAATACCTCAGTAATTGTATACACAATAGGGGTATAGGGTTAGACATAATAGTTATTAATACCTCAGTAATTGTATACACAATAGGGGTATAGGGTTAGACATAATAGTTATTAATACCTCAGTAATTGTATACACAATAGGGGTATAGGGTTAGACATAATAGTTATTAATACCTCAGTAATTGTATACACAATAGGGGTATAGGGTTAGACATAATAGTTATTAATACCTCAGTAATTGTATACACAATAGGGGTATAGGGTTAGACATAATAGTTATTAATACCTCAGTAATTGTATACACAATAGGGGTATAGGGTTAGACATAATAGTTATTAATACCTCAGTAATTGTATACACAATAGGGGTATAGGGTTAGACATAATAGTTATTAATACCTCAGTAATTGTATACACAATAGGGGTATTGGGTTAGACATAATAGTTATTAATACCTCAGTAATTGTATACACAATAGGGGCATAGGGTTAGACATAATAGTTATTAATACCTCAGTAATTGTATACACAATAGGGGTATAGGGTTAGACATAATAGTTATTAATACCTCAGTAATTGTATACACAATAGGGGCATACTACCTACATTCAACCTTAAGGCTGTTCTTAACCAGACGAACCATTAGAACTAAGGTTCGCGAACCATGGTTTGTGTCTTAACTGGGTGAACTTGTTCGGCAAACTCAAGGACTAGTTTGTCCAGTTAAGACACGAAACCTGGATCGCCGACAAACGAGGGGAGCTCACTCCGAGTCGACAATAAAAGCAAGTAAGTTATTCCCCTTCCAAAAATGGCTGCCTCCAAGACGAAATCACCGATTGAGTGGTAACTCCGTGCTGGTTGTCGATTTGGGTCTCTCCTTCCCACTTGATCATGGTGCACGAAGCCTGGTAATCTTGAACTTTAGTGTGTTAAATTCATAGCTCAGAATCGAGTGGCATACTTTACTTATTTTAGATCCAAGTACCTGTAATCAAGCCCAAGAACATTTATCATGAAATTAATTGACGGATTAAGCTCCAAACCTAAGCATAATTAATTAATTTGGTTGTTTGATCGGCGAAAATGGCGTAGGTTGTCAACCAAGGGACTTCAATTACACGACAAAGTTGCCTCCCCTGTCCGCTGACACGGACAATTCCTTCTTTGACGCATGTAATTTGTAAACAAAATGCATTCGTACCAGAGTACGCTATGATTCGTACAGTTCATCGGAGTTCATTCCGTGACTTTAAATGGATCTAAAAGACTTGTTATGATTACAAGTGCAGGTTCTCCAAATTTGGAGGCTTGAATGCCTCTGAATTATGAGCTATGAATTTAACACATTAAAGTTCAAGATTACCCGAAGCCTTCTGTTCTATGTCATTTACCCTCCTGGGTTAAAGGTTATAAATTGATTCGAGAAAATAACATGACTGGTATGGACTGTCTACCGTGGAGCCATCGGGGTTCTATGGGAAATGCTACACAAAAAAACTTGCCTGTGAAAAGGGAAAGACGGTGACCAAAAATAAATGATGATAGCGATATTTCTAATGGTGGATCAGCAGAGTCGAGAAGCATACATGATGTTTACCAAAGTGTGTGTGCGTGTCTGTCTGTCCACGTGTGTGTTTGAGCTCTTTTCGGTACAGAATATGAGTTTGGGGATTGAGTGAAGAGGGAGACCTAAAAAAAAAAACTACTCGGGATTTTGGTTCTTTTTATCACAATTCAGTCTGTTTTAATTTTCAATTCAAGTTATATCAGAAATTTTCTATTTCCACTGATACACTGGAATCCCTTGTGGATGTATTGCTTTAAGGGTCTACAAATAGTACTACTGAACCAAAATCATCCTGTTTCTTTACGTTTTGAGCAATTCAATTGGTCTTGGTTTTTGTTTTTTAAAAATTTGATTCCTCTTCATTCTTCTCAAAAAAAAAGCTTTCATTGCGATAAACAAAACATTACTGGATAGACGTTTTCTTGGAGAACGTCTGTATTAGCAAGCATTTAAAGTAGGAGGACGATATGGAACGTACGATAAAAGGATGTGCTTTAGCTTTCTGTCTCATCATATATAAATGTTGCCCTTCATATCACACACACACACACACACACACACACTTTTGATCCAGCTCCAACCATATTTCATAAGGCTTTATTCAGGGTTGTCTCTTGCTCTTAAACATCCGATTTCTAAGCACACGTCTGTGCTGAGAATATGAACATGAACCGATATGAACATCAATGTCAGCCGCCTTTTTATTATGAAATAATGTTCATTTGTGTTCCAAACACTTCCGAAGAAGACTTGTTGGTGTGTCTTCAGTCGCCCTGACATCATCACAACTCGACCCTGTCCTGCAAAAATACAAATATATACAGGGTGACACCCAAACATTCAACCCAAACAAATGCTTATTTCTTTTACATCTGTTGACCGAATTAGTTATCTTTCTTTTTTTTTTTGGTCCCTGTCCTGTCCTGTCTTGTCTTGTCATCCCTCTATTGGCCTACTGGCAACCTTTTCCTAACTTGTCTTGTCTTGCCATGTCTTGTCTTGTCTTGTATTGTATATACATTTAGCATACATTTGGGTAAAGGTTTGCGAACAGGTAAGGGGTGTAAGAGAGAGAGAGAGAGAGAGACAGAGAGAGAGACAGAGACAGAGATGGTGGTGGTCTATGTTACATTACACAGGTCAACACAGTTGCAAGTTCATAGGTTAAAGGCTGCCCTTTTCGTAGCGTTCATTAATTAATTCCTATTGTTTACATGTGCCAATAATGTTATAAAACTGTACCTAAGGGGATATAATAACGATTGGCTGTAGCTTTCGAAAACAGAAAAAATTATTTCAGTATTGCAAAGTGGTGTTGATAGTGTCGAATGTAAACAGAACAGTCTCAAAGTGAAAGTGGATGTTTTCCGGAAATTGCGAAGTTAACAAGAATACAGAAAAGCGCGCTTTCCTGCTTAGCACAATCCGCTACCGCGCTAATCTGGCGTGTCAATATCACTACGTTTTGCACGTGGAAGGTGAGCGATTTCCTTCACGCAGGGATTGACAAAGCTGTACTGTCTGTGTTGACGGTCTAAAAATAGCCCAAGCCCTGGAGAACTGTTTCTAAAGATAGCAATAAACTTTATTAAGAATTGATTATTTCTTGTAATTGGTAAGGACTTCAAACCTAAAACTTTGCAGGAAGCTTAATTTATACATCCCCGCAACGATGGGAAAAGCCCTGGAAGTAAGTAAACTAATTAAATAGGACTTTGTCAGCCTTTAAATGAGGGGTTATTGTGTATAGTGAGGAAATAATTTTCTGATGTATTTTTAATTCATTATTGGTGTTTTATGCAAAACGTACGGTCAATATTGAAAGTTTAAAACAAGTACTGCCCTCACATTAATACGAAGGCGGGATCACAGCCAGATAAGACAAGGTACGGCAATTTCGACCCGGAGGTCTCTTTCAGGGCGCACAGAGGATGAGACAACACAGGAGAGAAAAAAACACCCACAGATAATAGCACACGGAAGGAACGATTACAGCAGTTATAATTAAATTACTTTGTGGGTCAGGTTTTTTTAGGAGTACAGGGGAAACCCCTTTTAAGACCTTAAAAAATGTGAGAAAATCAAGTCTTAAAATGGAAGGGGTCTAAAAATGGGGGTAATTTACAGAGGTTATGAACAGAACATCTTCTTCTTCTTCAGCGTTCCAGAAATTCTGGTGACGTGTGAGCTTGTTTGCCCATTTGGGTTCCCCACACTATACTCTGAGAGCATAGTCAGCTTCACTCCGCTTTCGTTGAGTAGGCATGCTGGGTATTTTCGTGTTTCCATAACCCACCGAACTCCGACATGGTTTACAGGATCTTTTCCGTGCGCACTTGGTCTTGTGCTTGCGTGTACACACGAAGAGGATTAAGTCACTAAGCAGGTCTGCACATAAGTTGACCTGGGAGATCGGAAAAATCTCCACTCTTAACCCACCAGGCGGCAGCGACCGGGATTCGAACTCACGACCTCCCGATTAGGAGGCCGACGTCTTACCACTGCGCGCCACTTCACCCGTCACAGAACATCTAAAGAAGCAAGATCTTAAAAAGGAGGAAGTCTGAAATGAATGGGTCTGAAAGGGGGGTTCCACTGTGGAAAAGTACCAGTGGTAACGCACTTGCGCTCGGAAGCGAGAGGTTGCGAGTTCGACCCTGGGTCAGGGCGTTAGCAATTTTCTCCCCCCTTTCCTAACCTAGGTGGTGGGTTCAAGTGCTAGTCTTTCGGATGAGACGAAAAACCGAGGTCCCTTCCGTGTACACTACATTGGGGTGTGCACGTTAAAGATCCCACGATTGACAAAAGGGTCTTTCCTGGCAAAATTGTATAGGCATAGATAAAAATGTCCACCAAAATACCCGTGTGACTTGGAATAATAGGCCATGAAAAGTAGGATATGCGCCGAAATGGCTGCGATCTGCTGGCCGATGTGAATGCGTGATGTATTGTGTAAAAAAATTCCATCTCACACGGCATAAATAAATCCCTGCGCCTTGAATATGTGCGCAATATAAATTGCATAAAAATAAAAAAAAATAAAAAAAAATAAAAATCCCTGCGCTTAGAACTGTACCCACGGAATATGCGCGATATAAGCCTCATATTGATTGATTGAATAAGACCACCCCTGACATGCGGCACATACCAAATATCTACAAGTGCTTTGTGTGAACAGGAAAAAAAATTGTTTTCCTTTTTGCGAATTCATTTCATTAAACACAACAACAACAAAATTCATCAAATTCCAGCTGAGCAGAACGGCTTTCACAATTATGACTGGGCCTTTAAAGGCATGTTCCTCACCATATTACCCAGCATATCAGACACCACATGTTTGACTAGGTTTTTACATGGGAACAACAAGACTATACAGGATGGTAAAAAACCCTCCCTATTTTCTTTTTAATCACATTTTTGACTGCGAAAAAAAAAAGAGATCAAAAAGGAAATAGGGCACTTTTTTTTTGACACCCCTTTTTACGTCCAGCTTCTTTTGGTGGAGATTCAAGTTTCAGACACATGTGAAATTCATTAAGCAAAAAGGTTCCCACTATGCACTGCCACAGAACACAACCAGGTTATTAATGTGCGGTACAGTGTATAATTATGTTTAAGTAAAAGGATGCCCTTCTTTTGTTTAATTGGAGCATCTATGATGTCTGACATTTTGGTTCTAACGGTAAGGAACGTATGTTTAGGCTCTAATAAGGACAGTTTGTCTTGTCAAAAGCCTCATGCATATTCCTTCCTCCCCATGCAAGACTTTCTTTTATTTGAATACTAGCAGTTAAGCCCGGCTTCGCCCGGGAGTAAGCGGAGCCCTGTAGCAATTTAAGACGCTCGCTATCCCATTATCATTAGCTTTACCTCCTTTGTTTGGATACAAAAAAGAGTTATCTCCCTTACCTTCTAGAAATTTCCGGAACTGTCCAGTTAATTTTTCTTTCTTCATTTCTTCCCCTCATAGGAGCAATAGCGAGTCTCTAATATCACTGGCATGATGTGCTTGCTACAGGTGAACAGTAGGCACTGAACTGGTCTTGCACCATATAGGCTGTATTCAATAAATGGGAGGTCCATAATCTGAGAAAGGAAACAATGAATCAAGAAACTAAAACCCAGGTGCACATCTGCGGCACCTAGGGAGTGTACGTGCACACTATCTTGTTCCTGCCTCTTGCCATCTCAGAGGTATGGCGACCACAGACAAAAAAGAGTTATCTCCCTTACCTTCTAGAAATTTCCGGAACTGTCCAGTTAATTTTTCGTTCTTTATTTCTTCCCCTCATAGGAGCAATAGCGAGTCTCTAATATCACTGGCATGATGTGCTTGCTACAGGTGAACAGTAGGCACTGAACTGGTGTTGCACCATATAGGCTGTATTCAATAAATGGGAGGTCCATAATCTGAGAAAGGAAACAATGAATCAAGAAACTAAAACCCAGGCGCACATCTGCGGCACCTAGGGAGTGTACGTGCACACTATCTTGTTCCTGCCTCTTGCCATCTCAGAGGTATGGCGACCACAGACAAAAAAGAGTTATCTCCCTTACCTTCTAGAAATTTCCGGAACTGTCCAGTTAATTTTTCATTCTTCATTTCTACCCCTCATAGGAGCAACAGCGAGTCTCTAATATCACTGGCATGATGTGCTTGCTACAGGTGAACAGTAGGCACTGAACTGGTGTTGCACCATATAGGCTGTATTCAATAAATGGGAGGTCCATAATCTGAGAAAGGAAACAATCAAGAAACTAAAACCCAGGTGCACATCTGCGGCACCTAGGGAGTGTACGTGCACACTATCTTTTTCCTGCCTCTTGCCATCTCAGAGGTATGGCGACCACAGACAGACACTCTCTTTTATTATATGTATAGATAGATATCTGCCTTTATAGTACAAAAATCAAATAAAAAGGTCGCACTCTGCGCATAGCGACAAAAATCGCAATTTTACCAAGAAAACCTCACACTCTTTATGTGGAGAAAGACCCTGACTGTTGCAGTATGTTATGCATTTGAAAACATCTGAAATTGTGTACTTGAATTCTACAGTTTGATCAGTTCTGTGTGTTTAAAAAGTTACCTTGATCATTCTGACATGCTCTTGCTCAAATCACATCCCAGACAATATTGTAGACTCCATTGATAGACGCTGTGGTGCATGGGAGAACTGCATTCTGAGGAAACGAAAAAAATATACAATGAGGAAGAACAGTCACAACAACATTTGCAGCAGCAACAGGCTATATAATTTTATTCAAAGAACACTTAAATAAGGTAAAATAAAAATCAGTATTGTGTCAGTAAATTTGATTTGGGGGAGATGGAAGGATTGGGGTGGGGGTTTAGAGGCGGGGATAGAAGGATAGCTGGGAACCGGGGAAGGTGGGGTGGCTAACACAGTTTGATCATGTAATGACTGGTACAATGTTTAATATATATCTAAAAAGGATTGGATTGGATAGGATTGGATAAGATTTACAGTCCAGTGAGGTTACCCTCATGGAAATTCGGGCTGCTTTCTCCCCGGGGAAAGCGAGCTGCCATACATACGGCGCTACCCATATTTTTTTTTTTTCCTGCATGCGTGTATTCATGTTTCCTGAGACTTAATGCCGTGTGAGATGGAATTTTTTTTACTTTATTCCAAGTCCCACGGGTATTTGATGGACATTTTTATCTATGCCTATACAATTTTGCCAGGAAAGACCCTTTTGTCAATCGTGGGATCTTTAACGTGCACACCCCAATGTAGTGTACACGAAGGGACCTCGGTTTTTCGTCTCATCCGAAAGACTAGCACTTGAACCCACCACCTAGGTTAGGAAAGGGGGGAGAAAATTGCGGCCTGACCCAGGCCTGAACACGCAACCTCTCGCTTCCGAGCACAAGTGCGTTACCACTCGGCCACCCAGTCCCTGTGTTACAGCAACTCTGTAATGCATTATGTGAACCAACTTCTCCATAAACTAAATAAAGATCAGTAAAAGTTACCTCTTTCATTCTGGAATCTTTTTGGTCCCATCACAGCTCAGACGCAGACTCAATGGACAGATACTGAAATGATGAAAAAAACACCAGCATTTTAAGGGAAAACAAGAATTATGCAGAGAGGAGAAACAGTAATGAGTAAGAACAACAGCAGCAGCAGCAGACTCAATACTCTTACTCTACATAACACTCTCACTGAATGACTGATTCAGTAACTAAATCCCAGTGAAGTGCAAGTGATCAAAATTACTGACGGTTATTTTTGTTGTTGTTGTATGGCCATGTTGGGTTTGATGCGTGCATGCCTGGTTTTCTCCTGTAGATGGGTGTCGGCACAGAAGGTCTGCCCGCTGTCCTCAGCCAACATGCTCCGTCTTCATGGCAGCTCAAATTTTTTATCGAGGTTCTCTCCTCTAGATCCGCCGTGTTTCGCCTAGGGGCTTGCGCTGCCTAGTTGATAGGGTCACCTCGTAGAGGATGTGGTCATAGACCACGCACGGTCGGTCTTGGGATAGGGAAACGTTATGCTAGTCCGGAGGGATTACGCCACAATGGCCACCTCGCGAAGACCCAGGATCCTAGACTAGGGAGGTCCAAGGGGGAGCACCGGGAGGGCTACCCCTCTACCCGCACCTCCAACACAATCCCTTTCCCTGGTAGCTTCATCCCCAAGGAGGAAACAGAGCTACCTGCAACACCCCAATTACTGATGTAAAAACAGAGAGAGAGAGAGAGAGAGAGAGAGAGAGAGAGAGAGACAGACAGACAGACACAGACAGACAGGCAGAGACAATGCGAATGTGTGTGTGTGTGTGTGTGTGTGTGTGTGTGTGTGTGTGTACATGGGAAATGCAGTGCCATTGAAAACAAACACTTGCTTCATTTAAATATCAACAGTTATACAACATAAGAGGCACTAGAAAAGTTGTACATGAAAATAAATGTTGCTCTTGCTGATGGAAAAAGAGCAGGGGGAGAGGGTCGATGTTGCTTGCACTTGCAGATAATTATGCACTAACATCCAGCTGTTTTTCTGGGTGTACTGTAACCCTGTAATGTTTAAGCAGAAATGTTTGTGGATCACGTTATGCTTCTGCTTTTAGATCAGTTTGAGTATTTGCAATATTACCTGGATCATTGCGGCATCCTCTTGATCACATCACATTTGAGACTTTGACCTATATAGACTCCATGGGCAGACGCTGAAGTTATTACAAGGGCATTCTGAAAAATGACAATACAAATGCAGAGATGTAGAATTTACATTACACTTACAGAAGCAACAACCAGAGAGCTGATTTATACAGGTAGAGAGAGAGAGAAAGAGAAGAAGAAGTAAAAGAAAAAAGAGAGCATAGAAAGAGAGAGGGGGTGGGGGATGGGGCAAAGGGAGTGTGTAATGTGACGTGAGGAAGGGGAAGAGCAATGGAAAATGAAACTCTCAGTACTTTTAATTTATATTAACAGTTATGGAACTATTTGAGCACTCCCCATAACCACAAACAAGGTACAGACGGCAACATATGTTGCACGGAAGGGTGGGGGTAGTTGGACTGGAGAGTGTTGTTATGGGTTTAGGGTGGTGCTGGGGCGGAGTGTGTATGTAACTTGATAATAATAAGCATGATCAGTTAGAGCAAACAACTATCTTGATCTTCACAGACATAAATTGCACAATGATTTCACCAGCATGTACCTTTATTTTTGCCCTTGAGTTAGGTGGAAGACAATGTTGAGTGGTGAACGCAAGTTGTATTGATCACTGGGTCATCCTGCGGTCCGGGCCATTGTTCTGCACATTGCACCAGCACAAACAAACACAATGTTATGATCTCAATCAGCCTGCATGGTCAATCATGAATCTAAGAACACAAACACTGTCCAGATCTAATTGAAAACGAGATCATCATTACTTGGGAAATTCAATGAAAATCTAGCAGTCAACGAAGCAGATAGATCTGTCCTTGCGATTGTTGTTGCAAGCAGATAAATGTGTGAACTTCCTTATCTCAACGTTATCATTCAACATATTGATATTTTGCCTGATGGATGTTGTGCCGATGAGATAAACAAACAATCAAAATCATAAACTTTTGAAGAAAAAATTAAACAAATTGAGCAGAAAGAATCTAGCTTACTGCTGTGCTGATTTCGACAAAATCAATGCGTTTACATGCCGAAGTCATTCCTGCTTTTATTCATATCATACTAGATGATCCTAATGCACAACAATACGAAAACGAGCTCAGCGAAATGAGTAACACTGCCTCACCTGCACTAACACAATGCTGCAGAAGCGAAGGTCGTCTACGACTGGAAATTTTGAAGTCGAACAGCGGCGTTTTTTTCACTCTCAGCGGTTGTCTTGCTCGGAAAAATGAAAAGCTTAACTTGAAATCGAACGGAAGTCACCATTCTACCTTTTCGTTCAAGCGTTGTTTTTATAAAATCTCAGAAAATGTAATTTTGACTTGGGTGATTTCGTCCGCCATTGAGATTCAGTTTTTCAATAATTTGTCTTCCTCCTTGGCAGAAGAGTCAAAGGTTCGGCCCGATCTTCAAGGTTTCCAAGACATGACTTGCAAACCCCGAACCTAGTTCGCCGAACCCCCCAAACCTAGTTCGAAAACTCAGGTTCGTCTGGTTAAGAACCAAGACAAGTTCGCCGAACCAGTCTTGAGGTTCGCCGAACCCCACGAACCTAGTTCGCGAACCAAAGGTTCGTCTGGTTAAGAACAGCCTTTAGGGTTAGACATAATAGTTATTAATACCTCAGTAATTGTATACACAATAGGGGCATACTAATACTACCTACATTCAACCTTAGCTCTTTCTATTTCTTCTACATAAATCACATACAACCACGGGCTTACATACTCTCTCTCTCTCTCTGTCATGTTCTATTTACCTATAGAACATTCTTTCGAAGCTGACGTCATTCCCTTTTTAAGTCATTCATTTCGTCATATATAATCATTCATTCACTTGGGACTTTCCAACATGCGGCCGAAACATTCGATCAAGCTAAGTTCTTGTTACTCGTTGTTTGTTTGTGCACTTTTAAGACCGTTGGGTCAATATATATATATATATTTGTGAATCTAATATTGTTTTGTCAATAACAAATGATTATGTTCCAGCAACCTACCTTTCTTGGTTTTTTTATTCTGAATTTTGGAACATTGGCAGTCTCTTTGTTTTTGGATTTTCTCAATTCAAGTAGTGTTACTTTTTAGGGTGACCGACATTATGTTGAAGTCTGCATGGCTCCGGAAAAGGTCAAAGGGCATAATTATGTATCGGTGTACTAACTACTATTACTCACTACTATCACCGGAGTAGTGCTTGTAGTTGTATGATCTGCCCATAATATATGTAACCTGAAATATCCCCATTAACGATCGACTTATACAGCCCTTGTAACCTGCAATATCCAAGTTACCGAGATATCCCCTGCAATATTATTATCGATCTGGACACGGTAACCTGCGGCTAACCCTAAGGCCAAAAAAAAAAAATTGTCTGTTTCTGGTAACATGGCTAAAAAAAATAGGGTCGGTAGGTCGGGATTTTTTATTTTTTATTTTTTTGTTACCCCAAATGTAGACCAATAAAACTAACTTTAAAAATCGCGCAAAGAGACTGGATTCACTATACATAGAGACAAGACACTCAACACATTTACAAATCGTCAGCGGACTTTCGTTTTCACACGTTTTTGTTGTTCATTTTCTCACCCTGTCCTTTACCACAACAACAACAACAAAAAAATTTGAGTTTGGAAAAAAAAAGTTTAGGGTCGGCGCCGAAATTTAGGGTCGGTCGGGTGACCAGAAACAGACAATTTTTTTTTTTTGGCCTAACCCTAACCCTAATCCATAGTCATAGATCTGCCGGAACACGTTTGTGAATAACAAATGCCTTCTGCGTTATCTCTTGACGCAAAAAGATGCTGACCTACTGTGAACAAAGTGTGAGAGCTTACCGCTCAAAAACAGTATTTCCTCTAGCATAGTCTGCCTAGACCGCATGCGGTGTATACGATGACACTATACAACTCGGCTCAGAGAAGTGAATCCGTCACTCCGTTACCGTTGACTTGAAGATGACAGCCCTTGGACCGGAAATCACTGTTAGTTACTTCCCTTGCCTCAGTGGTGTCTGACTAATTACTACGCGACCGCACGCGACCACACGCGACCTTGCACTACCTTGCGCGACCTCAAACTAAAGTATATGAGGCTTTGCCAAAAGGTGCTGGGGGGGTGCTTGGACATTTGTGACAAACTAAACCTTTTCAGTTGATTTTTTTTGGTGTTTTAAGTGATACATTAGTCTTTGATGAACACATTTGTGTAATAAAAGAATGGTTTGTGCATTTGGGAAATGTGTACGGTTTGATAATATGCCATAAAACGCCAATTTTGAGAAAAGCCACATGTGCAACAAAACTGACCACAGAAG
>NC_090248.1:110331-235331 GCF_037325665.1 Littorina saxatilis
CTATATCGGCATTTACCCTCAATCATTTCATACACCGAGTCGGCCCCCTTCTCTCTTCACGGCTACCAGCGGTCGGGTCACTTTGTTCCCCGGACTACCCCGGACTACAAGAAATGTTTGGACAACAAAGACAGATCATGTGATGCCACAATCTATTGATCTGTGTTTATTTACAAAACCCAGACACACAATTTTAAGTCGTCAACAAGTTTATGTTCAACCACTGCCGTGAAAAAAGCAGTGCGTTTAGTTTCATTCTGTGAGTTCGACAGCTTGATAATAAACGCTCGCGCTGGACCCGAGTACTCTTCACACACACACACACTCTCTCTCCCTCACTCCCTCTGTTTCTCCCTCTCTCTCTCTCTCTCTCTCTCTCTCTCTCTCTCTCTCTCTCTCTCTCTCTCTCTCTCTCTCTCTCTCTCTTTCTTACACACACACACACACACACACACACACACACACACACTGACACACACACACACACACACACACACTGACACACGAGTACAGACTCATGCACGCACACACACACACACACACACACACAAACACACACACACACACACACAAACAGTAACACTAACACATGTGCACAAAATGAACACACACACACACACACACACACACACCGCAAGAGAAAAAGACTACAGGGAGGCATGACGTCATGATGAACTTTTGAACGAACTGCGCCCAATAGTTTCCCAGCAATAAGCTGTTAAGTCCAGACAGACACACACACAATTAAAGTCTGCTGAGCCCTAGTTTTAGCGTACTCGGGGATAAACACAGATCAATAGATTGTGGCATCACATGATCTGTCTTTGTTGTCCAAACATTTCTTGTAGTCCGGGGCAGTCCGGGGCACAAAGAATATAATATAAAGGGAAAGCGTGTGCTATCATTCCCAGGAACTCTGATGTCAAATTTCATAAAGATCGGTCCAGTAGTTTAGTCTGAATCGCTCAACACACACACACACACACACACACACACACACACACACACGCACAGACAGACAGACATACACACACACAACCACACACACACACACACACGAGTACAGACTCATGCACGCGCACACACACACACACACACACACACACACACACACACACACACACACACACACACACACTGACAAACACACACACACACACACAAACAGTAACACTAACACATGTGCACAAAATGAACACACACACACACACACACACCGCGCGAGAGAAAAAGACTACAGGGAGGCATGACGTCATGATGAACTTTTGAACGAACTGCGCCCAATAGTTTCCCAGCAATAAGCTGTTAAGTCCAGACAGACAGACAGACAGACACACACACAATTAAAGTCTGCTGAGCCCTAGTTTTAGCGTACTCGGGGATAAACACAGATCAATAGATTGTGGCATCACGTGATCTGTCTTTGTTGTCCAAACATTTCTTGTAGTCCGGGGCAGTCCGGGGCACAAGGTCTGGGTTTTGTAAATAAACACAGATCAATAGATCTGTCTTTGTTGTCCAAACATTGTAGTCCGGGGTAGTCTGGGGCACAAAGGGTTTTGTAAATAAACACAGATCAATAGATCTGTCTTTGTTGTCCAAACATTTCTTGTAGTCCGGGGTAGTCCGGGGCACAAAGTGACCCGACCCGCTACCAGTAAGTTCGTCACACGGTAGATTCGTCGGCCGCTGCTAACGGCACGATATCGTTTGGCTAGCAAATATGCTAGCGGCACGATATCGTTTGGTTTAGGCTGCTAACGGCACGATATCGTTTGGCTTGGTCTTCAACAAGCAAATATGCTAGCGGCACGATATCGTTTCGCTTGGTCTTCAACCAGCAAATATGCTAACGACACGAACAAACTTGGCTACAGGAAGGCTAAAGTTTTAACAAAACTGAATGATGAGACTGAATAAGCTTGAACTTGTATCCTACGATCGATAACCAGGCAAGAGTGTAGTGTACGTCATACATCCTCAGCGGTCACGTCACTTTAGTAACAATATGGCGTCATGTATGACGTACTTCACATGGTGTCTTGGTGAATCCCGCCATATGTGTATGTTTGATTTTTATATCTCTTATATGTATATATTTTATTTATTTATTATTTTGTGTGTGTGCGGATTTGTAAAGCTGGATGAGACCGTAGCCTTAAAACTCTGGTTTATCCCGCTATTAGATAACATTATTATTATTATTATTATACCCCCAGTAAAAAGTGGGCTCTAACTCTATATACTCGTACATAACTCTATATATTGCCTAAAAAAAAATATGTAAAGTTTACACGGTACACCCTCCCCTGCTCATCAACATTGTCAGACTTTAAGGGCCGAAAAGTTTCCATACCCGGCTGACAACATTGTCCGTAATACTCCAGCCCCCCCCCCCCCCCCCCCCCCCCCCCATAAAAACCCTGGCCCCCCCAATGATTTTGACGCTCCGCCGCCCCTGTAACAGGAAGATCTAGCTCCCATATATCCGCATTCGGATAATTCTCAATGCTAATATATATGATGGGTGTGTATTTTATTTTTTAGAGGTCAATTATTGTTTTTGCTGGTGTTATTGATCCGCAGATCTTACACACACACACACACACACACACACACATTATGCGCGCCACACTGTCTCACAATTCCACCCCTCTTCCGCTCGCAAACTGTCTCTCGCAAACAAACTGATCACAAAGTTTAAAATTAAACACATTTGGACAAATATATTTATTTATTTATTATCATTGCTTAATGTCTCGCTGACTACGGAGAGCCGTCTCAAGTTGAAATCACAGAATTAGCAACATCAACGTGTTGATCACAAAGTTTAAGACCCAACTTTGTAGTGGAAGTAGAATGACGTCATTTTTATTTTAAAACGGGCGTAACTCGCTTCAAAATTGACCAAAATTGATGCAGTTTTTTTGCTTTTGGCGTTTTGAACTGGCGTGTATGTGATGTCTGGCAGAATCGCGTCACAGCTTCATGTAAATCACTATAGGAATCAAAATGCTGGCCAACATGCAAACACCGATCATTCTCCGCCATGATGGACAGCAAAACGCGGAAAGAAGAGGAGTCACGTGACAACGGTAGAAAAACAAAGGCTGCTGGGATCGGAACATTTTTCTCATAAACCGGAAGTGACGGAACAAAATGCTCAACTCAACAACAACAACAACAAAAAATGCCTATCGCTATAAACTCGTCAGACGAATGCATATGACGAATTTATGGAAGAGTATAACAAGTCGCGTAAGGCGAAAATACAACATTTAGTCAAGTAGCTGTCGAACTCACAGAATGAAACTGAACGCAATGCCATTTTTCAGCAAGACCGTATACTCGTAGCATCGTCAGTCCACCGCTCATGGCAAAGGCAGTGAAATTGACAAGAAGAGCGGGGTAGTAGTTACGCTAAGAAGGATAGCACGCTTTTCTGTACCTGTCTTTGTTTTAACTTTCTGAGCGTGTTTTTAATCCAAACAGACATATCTATATGTTTTTGGAATCAGGAACCGACAAGGAATAAGATGAAAGTGTTTTTAAATTGATTTCGACAATTTAATTTTGATAATAATTTTTATATATTTAATTTCCAGAGCTTGTTTTTAATCCAAATATAACATAATATAGCTATTCTGATGGACACGTGGGGGGATTCGGGGGCTGTGATTGGATGGTCTCACACATCCCTTTTCCGATCATCAAAGCATAACGCTACGAAAGTTGGCCATTTTTGCCGATATCCAAACGATATCGGCAATAACAAAGACGCATGGTTCCGGTTTCTTCCACGTGTATAAAGTACACGCATACCTCGCCAGGCTTGTGTCTGTGGCTAGTCGACAGACGATGCCATTTGCTTTGTGTGTGTTTTTGTTGTTGCTTACTGTACATGACATACATTACGTGTAAAATCCAGTTGTTTAACTGGCAGCAAACCTTGCAAATTTCCAGAAGCTGCAATCTGAAGCGACCTATCTCTGATTTTTGCAGACGATCTCTCCAATCACCAATGTTTAACACAAAATCAGCAAACTCTCCTGTCACATAGAACGTCCATTGTGTAGTGCAATGTTGAAATGAAGTTACCGGTCTGAAGCATTTCGTCGTTTCTTCTGAGACAATCCTTGTTCTCTTATCATCTACAGATTTACCGCAGTCTTCACCACGCGAATTCCCAACAGAAGTCAGACTTTCGAACATACAATCTACGTATGCAAGCATGATACGTCATAACGTCATATGATTCCTAAGATATTGACGTAATGCTAAGCATCCGGTTATCTTGAGTTTTCTCCGTAATACATGTCCGTGGGTTTTTCAATGTTCGGTTATTTCCGTGGCTTCATGCAGAAAGGGAACCGTCGTCTGCAATCAACGACATGGACCATTCTGGTCCTTGTTGCTGACAAAAACATGATTTTAACACAGAATTTAATGTCAGAATAGCTATATAAACGCTATTGTGTTTTCATCGTAGCAATAGGGCCCGATATTTAGACGAGACAAGTATAATGCCGACGAGTCGAAGACGAGTCGCATTATACTTGTTCGAGTCTAAATATCGGACCCTATTGCTACGCTGAAAACACAATAGCTGTTATTTATATGTTTTTGGAATCAGAAAATGATGGAGAATAAGATGAACGTAAACTTGGATCGTTTTATAAATTTTTATTTTTTTTACAATTTTCAGATTTTTAATGACCAAAGTCATTAATTAATTTTTAAGCCACCAAGCTGAAATGCAATACCGAAGTCCGGGCTTCGTCGAAGATTACTTGACAAACAAACTCATTTTTGGATCGATTTCTTTAATTTTAATCGTAGTGCTAACTAATCTTTTTGCGTTAATTGTGATCACATTTTAAGAGGAAACATGACACATGAAAATATATTTTTAGATGCAGAATTTGATGAAGAATACGATGCAATCAATTTTAAATCTGTTTGCGAAAAATTTATTTTAATGACAACTTTAATGAGCAAACTAATTAACTAGTCTATAAGCTTCCAAGCTGCAATGCAATCGCGTAGTCCGGACTTTGTCAAAGATTGCTTGACCAAAATTACAACAAATTTGGTTGAAAAATAAGGGCGTGACAGTGCGGCCTCAACTTACACAAAAAGTTGGATATGACGTCATCAAAGACATTAATCATAAAATAAAATAAAAAATCTGGAGATATGATACCTAGGAACTCTCATGTAAACTTTAATTAAGATCGGTCCAGTAGGTTTCTCTAAATCGCACTACACATACACACACACATACACCATACCCTCATCTCGATTCCCCGTCAACATTAAAACATTTAGTCATTAATTGCCTAATTGTAAAAACCATGGCAGGCCTTGAACCAACGACCTCAAGAATCTGAGAGCAAATTGCTACCAACTGAGGTCAATGGAGCATATGTGCTTAGGCAGGGGCTCACATCCATGAGAGGTGGCATAGGACAAATGTCCTGGACAATGCAAAAAAGATAGGACATTTGTCCTGAACAAAAATAAATCAATAGGACATTTATTTTCTGGCACCAATTTTCGTTTTGGCGGCATGTTGCTTTTTCGGGGGAAAAACGCGAAGGGAGGCAACTGTCAACCAGCTCGGAGCGTTCAGAGTTGCGACCCTTGGAAGCTCTTCTCTATAAAAAACAACCACATAAAGTCTCCCCAAATTTCGTCTGCTTGGAGAGACACATCGCTTCGCAAAACATCGATAAAATAGCCAATCAAACTACTGTAAATTGGAAAGTACTGACAATGTCCGGATCAAATAAAAGCATAATAGGACAATGACCACTTTGTGACAAAAACAATAGGACATATGTCCTCTTGCATGAAAAATGTATAGGACATTTGGAAAAAATGTCCGACGTGGATGTGAGCCCACTGGCATAATATATGGAAAACTAAGAAGGTCTATTTTGTGAGATACCGGTGACCTCCGGTTCCCGTACCTTGGGGCTCAAGCACCGACTCGTCGGTTCCCGAGCCACCCTGTTAAATCAAATAAATAAATTATTATTTCATTTTGTCTTTATTGGTAACATTTTCTCTTTTAACTTCAAAGTTAACTCTTAAAATTACAAATGACACTAACAGTAACACTAAACAAATTTGATATGTTTAAATTGTCATTGTCAACCAGCTCATGTACAGTGATAGTACAATGAGGGCACCAATGTTTATGTTTACTTCACTTTTTAACCAGTCGATGTGATCCTCATTTTGTTCGTTTTCATTTATTCTCCAGCCAGAAGACTTGATGAACATGCAACATTGCAACCTGCTGTGTTTACCAGAGAACTATCAGATGAAGTACTACTTTTACCATGGACTGTCCTGGCCACAGGTAATTATATATATATATATAACACGTCACATCAGCTCTCCAAGCATCTGCAGTTGCATGTATATGGTCATGGCTCAGAAAAGGTGTCGAATTTGTGGGACACTTGAGTCACAAATACAAACTCTTGGATTACTTTCCATTTTGGGGTCCAGCAAAACTGTTTATGTGTTTAGTTGTGTCTGGGCAGTAACAATGTATTTTCATCAATTACTGCGGAATGAATTGCATTTTAAATTTTAACTGGAGTGTGTTACATAACACCGTGTCACACATTGTTTTCTAATATACAGTTAACAGTAAACCTATTACACAATAAAAGTTAACTGCATTATTTAGTGTCTACCTTGATCTTCATTTGTGAAAAGTGGCATTCCCCGACAGCAATAATCTACATATCTAGGTACCCTAGGAATGTGTGTGTGTTACATGAACACCAATAAACAAAACAACGATCAAACAAGTACTCAAAGAACTGAAAAGATTACGGTTTCAGCAGTCAATCTATTCTTAGTTCCACACACTTCATACGGACAGTCTGCAAAAAAAATCAAATCAGAACAATTAAGATGTCAAAATGTATTCAAACAAAAATCAACTTTCTGTGTCTCACAACACAGACATTCAAAACTGCGAAATTCCTATTTATTTTACACACAAAACCTTAGAAATAAATGTAATGGGAAGAGAAACAAGTACATAATAGTAAAGAGTTGAAATGCAGCAATGATACCGGACCCGTTATTCCCATTATCAGTTATCTGTCAAGTCATTCCTAAAAGTTTCCAATGCGTGTGTTACATTTCACCAAAAAAATCAAACTTTAGGACACTGTCAAGATATTCACATGAAAAATGCATGCAAAAGAATGAAAAATGAAAGAGCAAAACCATAACAACCTAACAATGATGTCTTATGACTTCTACCATGCTCCAATTCACAATATAGAGAAGATTTTCTCACTTTTGACACTGAGTGTGTTACATTTCACCAAAAAAGTCTTACTTCACATTATTTTGTAAGGTATAAAGTATATATCCATCCACTTGGTAATGAAAACAATACACTGTACAAAAAAACTTGATAAACCCAACAACAAATCTTCAGGTTGAAGGCGGATTTTGAAGTTATCAAGAAAAATGCTGTTAATATTCGTCAATGAGTGTCATAACATGAACAAAACGTTGTCCCTATTCAGTGCATTCAGTTAATTGTGAAATTAATTGTAAGAATGACACCATGGTTGCTACACAACTATTGAAACTGTTGTTGACACATTCATCATGCTGGTAAATTCATATCAGCAAAGAAAGTGTCTCTGAGTTTGTTACAGTACAACACCAATTTTTGTCGTTTTCACAGTTGCAGTCTTTTTTGCATGGCTTGCTTTAAGCAAATTTAATTGTAGGCCTCAAATACAACTCCAACACCTATTGGTTGTGTAAAGATATGATTGCTTTATCAACAAGAGGCGAAGCCTTAAAGGCTCACGTAAGAAATCGACAAACAGTAACACAAACTCAATCACTCCGTCACACATACACACACACACACACACACAGTAAGCATAGGTGAAACTGTGCAAGAAAGCGAGACCCTGGATCTGTCAACTAGTCTCGGCCCGCTCACAATAACAATGACCGAGACTTTCAGTTCCTTTGCGTGACGTCTAACTCTCTTACGTCATAATGTGACGTCTTCAAATAGTTTCTATCACACACGTCAAACACTTTTGACCGAGACGTAATCTTCTTATGCGAGCTTTATCCATAGACTCGGAAATGTTAAAGTTTCTATTACACACACACACACACACGCACGCACAGACAGACAAAGTTTATCATCGCATAGGCTACACTTACGTGAGCCAAAAAGTAGGTTTACTGAACACAGAAATAAGGAAATATAGCACGTGGCTCAGAAACACAAGTTGGGAAAGTGAACAAACCCTTAATAGCACTGCTGACCACACAAGGAAACTTGCCACAAAAAAGTAGAGTGTCAGTGCTCCTTGAGAAAACCTGATAAGGTACAGTGATTTGCACCGTATAAAGACAACCAAGTCTATATGACACAAAATCAGGTCTCACAAGAGAGGGATGTCGCGATATAACCTTGAATGGTTGAAAACGACGTTTAAAACACCAAATAAAGAAAGAAAGACAAGAAAGGGATGGGGGGGGGGGGGGGGGGCGGTGCTGTAAATTTACAGAGTTTAGGAACAGAACATTGGAGAAAAGGGAGTGTTAACAAGGAAGAGTTTTACATCGGGGGCGGGGGGGGAGGGGGGGCGGTGCTGTAAATTTACAGAGTTTAGGAACAGAACATTGGAGAAAAGGGAGTGTTAACAAGGAAGAGTTTTACATCGGGGGCGGGGGGGGGGAGGGGGGGCGGGGGTTTCAATAGGTGGGTTCCACTGTGTTACATTTACATGCTACAACTAAAATGTGTACAAAACGTTCCTCCCATCATCGTGGAGGAAGACATCCTGCATCTTCATGAGGATGTCCTGGGGAGGGATCTGGTACTCCTCCACATAGGACAGGGTATCGCAGAACTTCCAGGCCGATCCCCATGGTTTGAGGTATCAGGACAGGGTATCGCAGAACTTCCAGGCCGATCCCCATGGTTTGAGGTATCAGGACAGGGTATCGCAGAACTTCCAGGCCGATCCCCATGGTTTGAGGTATCAGGACAGGGTATCGCAGAACTTCCAGGCCGATCCCCATGGTTTGAGGTATCAGGACAGGGTATCGCAGAACTTCCAGGCCGATCCCCATGGTTTGAGGTATCAGGACAGGGTATCGCAGAACTTCCAGGCCGATCCCCATGGTTTGAGGTATCAGGACAGGGTATCGCAGAACTTCCAGGCCGATCCCCATGGTTTGAGGTATCAGGACAGGGTATCGCAGAACTTCCAGGCCGATCCCCATGGTTTGAGGTATCAGGACAGGGTATCGCAGAACTTCCAGGCCGATCCCCATGGTTTGAGGTATCAGGACAGGGTATCGCAGAACTTCCAGGCAGATCCCCATGGTTTGAGGTATCAGGTCAGAGTATCACAGAACTTCCAGGCAGATCCCCATGGTTTGAGGTATCAGGTCAGAGTATGACAGAACTTCCAGGCAGATCCCCATGGTTTGAGGTATCAGGACAGAGTATCACAGAACTTCCAGGCCGATCCCCATGGTTTGAGGTATCGGCCGAAAGTCTGTCCATCATGCTGCTGGGGAACCTTCAACATAGGAACACAAAACCTAAACAATATTATTACCACATCTAGGTAGCTGGTATGGTTAATGTAACACACTCACACACACAACCTAAACAATATTATGACCATATATGGTAAATTATCAGGCTAATGTACACTTTGTGAATCAGAATCTCTTTTTTTTATTTTTTTTTAAATTAATTTTATTTTGTTCTTTTTTTTTTATTCGGGGCGGCAGGGACATGGCACATGAATTTTTTATTTTTACCTTACTGACTCTATCCCTTGCATTTTTCTCTCCTTCCCTTGCCTCCATACACACACATAGTGACATACACACACATAGTGACATACACACACATAGTGACATACACACACATAGTGACATACACACACATAGTGACATACACACACATAGTGACATACACACAATTAGAGGCATCACCAACAAAAACTCACCGTAACAAAAGTAAAACTTGAATACATCATGAAAAAATGTCAAAGTCAGGTTAATATGCATTTAAAAACACACACTTCAGTGATGATTAATTGATATGGTACTCTAGTACACGTTTTTTCTACTTTCAGAACTGAGTGAGTTACTAACACTAACTTTGCAGCTGACATATTGGTGTACTAGAGGAATACCCGGCTTCGCCGGGGTGAATCGCGAGACAGAGACAGACAGCGTGGCGGTTCATCACAATCACCTCTGCAGGCGAAGTCCTGTCAAACGGGATTGAGAATTTTAGAGCTTATTTCTTAGCCCTATAATTATTATCTGTTGTGGCTTCTCAAATGCCTGAACATACAGACAGACAAAAGCCGCTAGACCCCATCACAAACAGAACTCTACAATCCACAGGTTTTTGCCCACACACACACACACAAACACACACACAGAGAAGCCGTATATATATATATATATGTATATCTATATCTATAAATATATAGAGATAGGTGAGAGTGTATTTTTCGCGTGGCTATAAATTGATTCGACCTTTTCACTTTGACAGTAAGAACAACTTACGGGTGCAAGGGAAGCGTTCTGGACAGCGCAGTGACATTCTAAAAATAGTTACTCAGAAACGGGAATTTGAGGTGAACGGCGCGAGACAGAGACAGACAGCGTGGCGGTTCACCACAATCACCTTTGAAGGCGAAGTCCTGTCAAACGGGATTGAGAATTTTAGAGCTTATTTCTTAGCCCTATATTATCTGTTGTGGCTTCTCACATGCCAGAACATACAGACAGACAATAGCCGCTAGACCACATCACAAACAGAACTCTACAATACACAGGTTTTTGCCCACACACACACACAAACACACACACACACAGAGAAGCTGTATATATATATGCATATCTGTATCTATAAATATATAGAGATAGGTGAGAGTGTATTTTTCGCGTGGCTATAAATTGATTCGACCTTTTCACTTTGACAGTAAGAACAACTTACGGGTGCAAGGGAAGCGTTGTGGACAGCGCAGTGGACAGCGCAGTGACATTCTAAAAATAGTAATAGTAAGTTACAAACGGGAAAGCCACACGAAGGAAGGGAGATAAACGCCAAACACTGGAGAAGATAAGGAAGAGTTACTTATAATGGTGAAATGAACACAAAAACCCAAATCAGTTCAGCGCTGCGCGCTGAGAGCACGTGTTGAAATATCTCATCGATGATATTGTGTCCGGGGTGTAGCTGAATACGGTGTCCAAATTTGAAAAAGATCCACCGAGAACTTTGGCGTTGTGATGTGGTGTAGCGGCTATGGTGTGTCGGTATGGGGGCCCGGGTAGCTGAGGTGGAACCAAAATAGCTGAGGTGGAACCAAAATCGGTTCAGCGCTGCGCGCTGAGAGCACGTGTTGAAATATCTCATCGATGAGGTTGTGTCCGGGGTCTCTCTGAATAAGCCCACCAAATTTGAAGCAGATCCATCGAGAACTTTGGCCGTGCATCGCGCACAGACAGACACACAGACACACAGACACTAGTCGTATATATATATAGAAGTAACACACTTATACACCAGCAGCCATGAATTACAAAAATGCTAATAAGAATATTCAAAAGTTTTCACTTCAACGTTTATATTTCTCTAGTAAATTGAAGGGGTAATAAAAAAATACATATTGTTTATCCTGAGACAAGGTATTGGAACTAGTGTAACGCACTCAACACTGTTCCTAAAAAAAAACTCTAATTCAAAACAATAAACGCAGACATCATTTTCTGTTTACTTGATTCATTCCTTACTTTGTTCCAGCAAGATTTAAATAATTTTCAAGATAACTGTACAAACTATTGGAGTGTGTTACCTCTCACGATGTGCGAGTGGTGTGAGTAACACACTCAACACTGTTCCTAAAAAAAACCTAATTCAAAACAATAAACGCAGACATCATTTTCTGTTTACTTGATTCATTCCTTACTTTGTTCCAGCAAGATTTAAAAAATTTTCAAGATAACTGTACAAACTATTGGAGTGTGTTACCTCTCACGATGTGCGAGTGGTGTGAGTAACACACTCAACACTGTTCCTAAAAAAAACCCTCTAATTCAAAACAATAAACGCAGACATCATTTTCTGTTTACTTGATTCATTCCTTACTTTGTTCCAGCAAGATTTAAATAATTTTCAAGATAACTGTACAAACTATTGGAGTGTGTTACCTCTCACGATGTGCGAGTGGTGTGGGTAACACACTCAACACTGTTCCTAAAAAAACACCTCTAATTCAAAACAATAAACGCAGACATCATTTTCTGTTTACTTGATTCATTCCTTACTTTGTTACAGCAAGATTTAAATAATTTTCAAGACAACTGTACAAACTATTGGAGTGATGTGAGTTACACACTCAACACTGTTCCTAAAAAAAACCACTCTAATTCAAAACAATAAACACAGACATCATTTTCTGTTTACTTGATTCATTCCTTACTTTGTTCCAGCAAGATTTAAATAATTTTCAAGATAACTGTACAAACTATTGGAGTGTGTTACCTCTCACGATGTGCGAGTGGTGTGAGTAACACACACAACGTAAAAAAACATATATTTCTTTTTCCTGTCATTTATTTCATTAAAATGGCATGAAAACAAAGCACAAGGTGAACTGTATGGAAAGACTATAGAAAAGGCCAGAAAAAACACATGCAATGACATGAAAGCTGAATAACTTGGGAAATTGGTTGAATCGTCTCAAACAGATGTCTTTAAAAATCAAAATAAAGAAAAATCTTTGTCCTAAAAAATGCAAACTTTATCAAATCAAATCACAATAACACTTCTAACTTTCAGATGGAAGAAAAAAGGAAGTAAGTTGTTATTTAGTGAAAATAACAGTGTTTCAAACTGCAGGTGAGTGCACGTTACAGACAACGAAAAACCAGTGGTTCTTACCTTGGCCGTTATCGTCCATGTCCTCCATGCCACACTGAGTTCTGAGTTCGAGACAGTGAATGCAACTTTGTAGCAGACGATAGAACAGTTGTTTCCACTGTTGGAAGTCAGGAACATGTCGTTAAATAACTTTGATTTACGTTGTTACTTTTTGCGGTAACACGATAGTACACAACAACGAACTTAAGACTTATTTTCATTGCTTTGTCTTCTGTGTTTGTGCATAATTTTTTTTGGGGGTAGTAGATTGTTCTTTCTTGTCCAAATTTATCGCTTAGTTAAACGTCTGTCATCATTATTACCCCCCGCGGGTTAGGGGGAGTCCCATATTGGTTGGGACGAGAAAGAATTTACCCGATGCTTGCCAGCATGTCGTAAGAGGCGACTAACGGTTCTGTTTCTCCTTTTACCCTTGTTAAGTGTTTCTTGTATAGAATATAGTCAATGTTTGTAAAGATTTTAGTCAAGCAGTATGTAAGAAATGTTAAGTCCTTTGTACTGGAAACTTGCATTCTCCCAGTAAGGTAATATATTGTACTACGTTGCAAGCCCCTGGAGCAATCTTTTGATTAGTGCTTTTGTGAACAAGAAACAATTAACAAGTGGCTCTATCCCATCTCCCTCCTTTCCCCTATCCCATCTCCCCCCTTTCCCCGTCGCGATATAACCTTGAATGGTTGAAAACGACGTTAAACACCAAATAAAGAAAGAAAGTCATCATTATTAAAAGCGCGGCAAAAGCCAAAACTGCCTACGTGACTCCTAACACGAAAAGTAACACACTCGCCGTTGGATCTAAACTTGATCTCAGCCGACTGTTGGGGTGAGGTACTGGTTATCGTGCAGTATGTAAACAATAACTAACACCTTCTCTTTCCATCTTCATCAAGTTCTTATCCAAGCAGTGTGTGTAGGACGCGCAAATACGACGTTTCGACACCAAGTAAAAAAGTGTCCCAACTTCCGGCCCGAAAATCGACGTAAATTCACTCTACTATTGCGCCTTGCTTGAAAACAAAGTCATCAAACCTTTCGGTTTCTACCAGAATAGTAACTTTATTCATATCTGCACCCCGTGTCAGTACTTTCAAAGGTAGAATAAACCACAACTGAGTGTGTGGGGCGTTTGAATGGGGTAAGGGTGGAGTTCGACGCCATTTCTGAGCCGTGACCATATGGCTCCAGCAAAGCATATGAAATGCTTGGCAACACAACAGCCTAGCGATAATGATAATGATACATTCAATACACTAATACAATCAATACACCACAGATATAATTCATTCATCCAGTGCAAAAAAAGGTAAGATTATTGCCAGGCAAAACTAGGATTTAATTTCAACTCCACTGCCTCGCCCCTCAACCTCAGCGGACATATACCATCATATTGAAACAACAAAAGGGAAAACCACTTTGTTCTACAGTCTCCACATAATGTCTTCTCTTTGTTCTACAGGCTGCACATAATGTCTTCTTTTTGTTCTACAGCTTTCTTACGTGGCTGAGGATGAAGGAGGAAAAATCGTTGGCTACGTTCTGGCAAAAATGTAAGTCACACTCAGTCACATTGTTGTTGGCTATATGGCCATGGCTTAGATTTGGTGTCGAAAATTGTGACACAAAGTGATTTACTGAAAATATGATTTACATAGGGCACAGCTCGACGAAAAAAGATAACAATTAAAACAAGACAAGTTTCAGAGAAATCGGACCCTTATTGGGCACATTCGACAAAAGAGTGCATAAGTGCATGCTGTTCATAACACTTACACCATGTCACAAAATGTAAGTGCTTGCTGTTCATAACACTTACACCATGTCAAAAAATGTAAGTGCATGCTGTTCATAACACTAACACCATGTCACAAAATGTAAGTGCTTGCTGTTCATAACACTTACACCATGTCACAAAATGTAAGTGCATGCTGTTCATAACACTTACTCCATGTCACAAAATGTAAGTGCTTGCTGTTCATAACACTTACACCATGTCACAAAATGTAAGTGCTTGCTGTTCATAACACTTACACCATGTCACAAAATGTAAGTGCTTGCTGTTCATAACACTTACACCATGTCACAAAATGTAAGTGCATGCTGTTCATAACACTTACACCATGTCACAAAATGTAAGTGCTTGCTGTTCATAACACTAACACCATGTCACAAAATGTAAGTGCTTTACACCATGTCACAAAATGTAAGTGCTTTACACCATGTCACAAAATGTAAGTGCTTTACACCATGTCACAAAATGTAAGTGCTTGCTGTTCATAACCCTAACCCTAAACACAAAATGTAAGTGCTTTACACCATGTCACAAAATGTAAGTGCTTGCTGTTCATAACCCTAACCCTAAACACAAAATGTAAGTGCTTTACACCATGTCACAAAATGTAAGTGCTTTACACCATGTCACAAAATGTAAGTGCTTGCTGTTCATAACCCTAACCCTAAACACAAAATGTAAGTGCTTTACACCATGTCACAAAATGTAAGTGCTTGCTGTTCATAACCCTAACCCTAAACACAAAATGTAAACTTGTGCTTTACACCATGTCACAAAATGCTTATTTAGAAAAAGCCTGTTATTGGATTAACTCATTGTCTCCCAGGTACGGATGGCTCTATCTGACCAGGTACGCATATATATCCGCTCAGACTGTTAGCTTATATCGCTTCCTGTATTGTCCATCTAACGCCTGCATTCCAGCGTGTCGATACTCAGTTACTGCACAGTTACTACATTTCTGAGTGACCTGCTGCAGCACAGCTGGTCTCGGCTAAAAAAAACTTGGTCAACATAGGTGGGGTAGAAAGTGTTAAGTTGCACCATGCCTTGTTTCACATCTCACACTCAGTCACATTGCTGTTGGCTACATGTTCAGAAAGCCTGTTATTGGATAAAGAGTTGCATCATGCCTTGTTTCACATCTCACACTCAGTCACATTGCTGTTGGCTACATGTTCAGAAAGCCTGTTATTGGATAAAGAGTTGCATCATGCCTTGTTTCACATCTCACACTCAGTCACATTGCTGTTGGCTACATGTTCAGAAAGCCTGTTATTGGATAAAGAGTTGCATCACGCCTTGTTTCACATCTCACACTCAGTCACAATGCTGTTGGCTATATGTTCAGAAAGCCTGTTATTGGATAAAGAGTTGCATCATGCCTTGTTTCACATCTCACACTCAGTCACATTGCTGTTGGCTACATGTTCAGAAAGCCTGTTATTGGATAAAGAGTTGCATCATGCCTTGTTTCACATCTCACACTCAGTCACATTGCTGTTGGCTATATGTTCGTGCCTGTTATTGGATAAAGAGTTGCATCATGCCTTGTTTCACATCTCACACTCAGTCACATTGCTGTTGGCTATATGTTCGTGCCTGTTATTGGATAAAGAGTTGCATCATGCCTTGTTTCACATCTCACACTCAGTCACATTGCTGTTGGCTATATGTTCGTGCCTGTTATTGGATAAAGAGTTGCATCATGCCTTGTTTCACATCTCACACTCAGTCACATTGCTGTTGGCTATATGTTCAGAAAGCCTGTTATTGGATAAAGAGTTGCATCATGCCTTGTTTCACATCTCACACTCAGTCACATTGCTGTTGGCTATATGTTCAGAAAGCCTGTTATTGGATAAAGAGTTGCATCATGCCTTGTTTCACATCTCACACTCAGTCACATTGCTGTTGGCTATATGTTCAGAAAGCCTGTTATTGGATAAAGAGTTGCATCATGTCTTGTTTCACATCTCACACTCAGTCACATTGCTGTTGGCTACATGTTCAGAAAGCCTGTTATTGGATAAAGAGTTGCATCATGTCTTGTTTCACATCTCACACTCAGTCACATTGCTGTTGGCTATATGTTCAAGCCTGTTATTGGATAAAGAGTTGCATCATGCCTTGTTTCACATCTCACACTCAGTCACATTGCTGTTGGCTACATGTTCTAGCCTGTTATTGGATAAAGAGTTGCATCATGCCTTGTTTCACATCTCACACTCAGTCACATTGCTGTTGGCTACATGTTCAGAAAGCCTGTTATTGGATAAAGAGTTGCATCATGCCTTGTTTCACATCTCACACTCAGTCACATTGCTGTTGGCTACATGTTCAGAAAGCCTGTTATTGGATAAAGAGTTGCATCATGCCTTGTTTCACATCTCACACTCAGTCACATTGCTGTTGGCTACATGTTCAGAAAGCCTGTTATTGGATAAAGAGTTGCATCATGCCTTGTTTCACATCTCACACTCAGTCACATTGCTGTTGGCTATATGTTCGTGCCTGTTATTGGATAAAGAGTTGCATCATGCCTTGTTTCACATCTCACACTCAGTCACATTGCTGTTGGCTATATGTTCAGAAAGCCTGTTATTGGATAAAGAGTTGCATCATGCCTTGTTTCACATCTCACACTCAGTCACATTGCTGTTGGCTACATGTTCAAGCCTGTTATTGGATAAAGAGTTGCATCATGCCTTGTTTCACATCTCACACTCAGTCACATTGCTGTTGGCTACATGTTCAGAAAGCCTGTTATTGGATAAAGAGTTGCATCATGCCTTGTTTCACATCTCACACTCAGTCACATTGCTGTTGGCTATATGTTCAAGCCAGTTATTGGATAAAGAGTTGCATCATGCCTTGTTTCACATCTCACACTCAGTCACATTGCTGTTGGCTATATGTTCGTGCCGGTTATTGGATAAAGAGTTGCATCATGTCTTGTTTCACATCTCACACTCAGTCACATTGCTGTTGGCTACATGTTCAAGCCTGTTATTGGATAAAGAGTTGCATCATGCCTTGTTTCACATCTCACACTCAGTCACATTGCTGTTGGCTACATGTTCAGAAAGCCTGTTATTGGATAAAGAGTTGCATCATGCCTTGTTTCACATCTCACACTCAGTCACATTGCTGTTGGCTATATGTTCAGAAAGCCTGTTATTGGATAAAGAGTTGCATCATGCCTGGTTTCACATCGGTAGACCCATGTTGTTTTCTGAGTCTGGGGTGGGAACAACACTGAGACACGTTTTATTTTGTTTGGCATCATTTGCAGGGAAGAAGATCCTGAGGATTCAGTACCCCATGGACACATCACATCCCTGGTAAGATCCCTGTGCTTTGTCCATCAACACTAGCTGCAAGTTGACTGTCTCCGAGTCATTCCAAACACATGACAAGATAACAAAAGTCATAACAACATTATTGTGTTTGTTGGTTTCTTGTTTGGTCACATTACATATAAGTCATAACAACATTAGTTTGTCTGTTGGTTTCTTGTTTGGCCACATTACAAGATAAGTCATAACAACATTAGTTTGTCTGTTGGTATCTTGTTTGGCCACATTACAAGATAAGTCATAACAACATTAGTTTGTCTGTTGGTATCTTGTTTGGCCACATTACAAGATAAGTCATAACAACATTAGTTTGTCTGTTGGTTTCTTGTTTGGTCACATTACAAGATAAGTCATAACAACATTAGTTTGTCTGTTGGTATCTTGTTTGGCCACATTACAAGATAAGTCATAACAACATTAGTTTGTCTGTTGGTATCTTGTTTGGCCACATTACAAGATAAGTCATAACAACATTAGTTTGTCTGTTGGTTTCTTGTTTGGTCACATTACAAGATAAGTCATAACAACATTAGTTTGTCTGTTGGTATCTTGTTTGGCCACATTACAAGATAAGTCATAACAACATTAGTTTGTCTGTTGGTTTCTTGTTTGGCCACATTACAAGATAAGTCATTACAACATTAGTTTGTCTGTTGGTTTCTTGTTTGGCCACATTACAAGATAAGTCATTACAACATTAGTTTGTCTGTTGGTTTCTTGTTTGGCCACATTACAAGATATAAGTCATAACAACATTAGTTTGTCTGTTGGTATCTTGTTTGGCCACATTACAAGATACGTCATAACAACATTAGTTTGTCTGTTGGTATCTTGTTTGGCCACATTACAAGATAAGTCATAACAACATTAGTTTGTCTGTTGGTATCTTGTTTGGTCACATTACAAGATAAGTCATTACAACATTAGTTTGTCTGTTGGTTTCTTGTTTGGTCACATTACAAGATAAGTCATTACAACATTAGTTTGTCTGTTGGTATCTTGTTTGGCCACATTACAAGATAAGTCATAACATTAGTTTGTCTGTTGGTATACCCCCCGCGGGTTAGGGGGAAGAATTTACCTGATGCTCCCCAGCATGTCGTAAGAGGCGACTAACGGATTTTGTTTCTCCTTTTACCCTTGTTAAGTGTTTCTTGTATAGAATATAGTCAATTTTTGTAAAGATTTTAGTCAAGCAGTATGTAAGAAATGTTAAGTCATTTGTACTGGAAACTTGCATTCTCCCAGTAATTAGGTAATATATTGTACTACGTTGCAAGCCCCTGGAGCAATTTTTTGATTAGTGCTTTTGTGAACAAGAAACAATTAACACGTGGCTCTATCCCATCTCCCCCCTTTCCCCTATCCCATTTCCCCCCTTTTCCCGTCACGATATAACCTTGAATGGTTGAAAACGACGTTAGACACCAAATAAAGAAAGAATGTCTGTTGGTATCTTGTTTGGCCACATTACAAGATAAGTCATAACAACATTATTTTGACACATTGCCTACACTCTCGGACAATCACACATGATCTCTGACACATTGCTGACAATCACACAGGATCTTTGACACGTACATTGCCTACACTCATTGACAATCACAGACAATTACACAGTGAACATACACATACATCTCTCTCTCTCTCTCTCTCTCTCTCTCTCTCTCTCTCTCTCTCTCTCTCTCTCTCTCTCTCTCTCTCTCTCTCTCTCTCTCTCTCTCTCTCTCTCTCTCTGTACGTTTCTTACACACTGTGTGTTTCAGGCTGTCAAACGCTCACACCGGCGTCTGGGTTTGGCCCAGAAGTTAATGGACCAGGCATCACGTGCCATGGTGGAGTGTTTCAACGCACAGTACGTCTCTCTCCACGTCCGCAAGAGCAACAGGGCCGCCCTACACCTCTACACAGAGACTCTCAAGTTCTCGTGAGTAGAGGGTTGTTGTTTAGCATTATGATGACACTGACAGAACTATTCCAACAGACACTCAAGTTCTCGTGAGTAGAGGCTTGTTGTTTAGCATTATAATGACACTGACAGAACTATTCCAACAGACACTATCAAGTTCGCGTGAGTAGTCTCAGGCTTGTTGTTTAGCATTGTATATATATATATATGATGACAGAACTATTCCAACCCCCCCCCCCCCCCCCCCCCCGCGGGTTAGGGGGAAGAATTTACCCGATGCTCCCCAGCATGTCGTAAGAGGCGACTAACGGATTCTGTTTCTCCTTTTACCCTTGTTAAATGTTTCTTGTATAGAATATAGTCAATTTTTGTAAAGATTTTAGTCAAGCAGTATGTAAGAAATGTTAAGTCCTTTGTACTGGAAACTTGCATTCTCCCAGTAAGGTAATATATTGTACTACGTTGCAAGCCCCTGGAGCAAATTTTTGATTAGTGCTTTTGTGAACAAGAAACAATTGACAAGTGGCTCTATCCCATCTTCCCCCTTTCCCCGTCGCGATATAACCCTTCGTGGTTGAAAACGACGTTAAACACCAAATAAAGAAAGAAAGAACTATTCCAACAGACACTCCCACACTGCTCCGCCTGGCATCTGGCATTATGGGGTTAGTGCTAGGACTGGTTGGTCTGGTGTCAGAATAATGTGACTGGGTGAGACATGAAGCCTGTGCTGCGACTTCTGTCTTGTGTGTGGCGCACGTTATATGTCAAAGCAGCACCGCCCTGATATGGCCCTTCGTGGTCGGCTGGGCGTTAAGCAAACAAACAAAAAAGACACTCCCACATTTTGGAACACTCAAAACCTAGTTCAGAGACACTCCATAGTGTGTGTGGTGGCAGTCATCTGAGCCATGTTATTGTTACAGAATCAGCCATGTTATTGTTACAGAATTAGTAAGCCAGAGCCATGTTATTGTTACAGAATCAGTGAGATAGAGCCATGTTATTGTTACAGAATCAGTGAGATAGAGCCATGTTATTGTTACAGAATCAGTGAGCCAGAGCCATGTTATTGTTACAGAATCAGTGAGATAGAGCCATGGTATTGTTACAGAATCAGTGAGATTAGAGCCATGTTATTGTTACAGAATCAGTGAGATTAGAGCCATGTTATTGTTACAGAATCAGTGAGATCAGAGCCATGGTTTTGTTACAGAATCAGTGAGATTAAAGCCATGTTATTGTTACAGAATCAGTGAGATTAGAGCCATGTTATTGTTACAGAATCAGTGAGATCAGAGCCATGGTTTTGTTACAGAATCAGTGAGATTAGAGCCATGTTATTGTTACAGAATCGGTGAGATTAGAGCCATGTTTTTGTTACAGACTCGGTGAGATTAGAGCCATGTTATTGTTACAGAATCAGTGAGATTAGAGCCATGTTATTGTTACAGAATCGGTGAGATTAGAGCCATGTTATTGTTACAGAATCAGTGAGATAGAGCCATGGTTTTGTTACAGAATCAGTGAGATAGAGCCCAAGTATTATGCTGATGGTGAGGACGCCTACGCCATGCGGAGAATACTCTCAGAGTTCAGAGAAAAGGTAAACCATGGTGCAGCACACTTCTGTTTTTCGTTTCTTATTTCTGTTTTGTGAAAATGTTCTTACTTTGTTTACTGCTGTAATTTGTGTCTTATTTGGGACTGGGTGGCCGAGTGGTAACGCACTTGCGCTCGGAAGCGAGAGGTTGCGTGTTCAGGCCTGGGTCAGGCCGCAATTTTCTCCCCCCTTTCCTAACCTAGGTGGTGGGTTCAAGTGCTAGTCTTTCGGATGAGACGAAAAACCGAGGTCCCTTCGTGTACACTACATTGGGGTGTGCACGTTAAAGATCCCACGATTGACAAAAGGGTCTTTCCTGGCAAAATTGTATAGGCATAGATAAAAATGTCCATCAAATACCCGTGGGACTTGGAATAAAGTAAAAAAAAAATTCCATCTCACACGGCATTAAGTCTCAGGAAACATGAATACACGCATGCAGGAAAAAAATAAAAAAATATGGGTAGCGCCGTATGTATGGCAGCTCGCTTTCCCCAGGGAGAAAGCAGCCCGAATTTCCATGAGGGTAACCTCACTGGACTGTAAATCTTATCCAATCCAATCCAATCCAATTTGTACTTTGTGAGAATGTTCTTACTTTGTTTACTGCTGTCTTTTGTGTCTTATTTCGTTATAACTGTTTATACCTGTCACATTGTAAACATACTGCTACATAGCAACACCTGTTTATACCTGTCACATTGTCAACATACTGCTACATAGCAACACCTGTTTATACCTGTCACATTGTAAACATACTGCTACATAGCAACACCTGTTTATACCTGTCACATTGTAAACATACTGCTACATAGCAACACCTGTTTATACCTGTCACATTGTCAACATACTGCTACATAGCAACACCTGTTTATACCTGTCACATTGTAAACATACTGCTACATAGCAACACCTGTTTATACCTGTCACATTGTAAACATACTGCTACATAGCAACACCTGTTTATACCTGTCACATTGTAAACATACTGCTACATAGCAACACCTGTTTATACCTGTCACATTGTAAACACACTGCTACATAGCAACACCTGTTAATACCTGTCACATTGTAAACACACTGCTACATAGCAACACCTGTTTATACCTGTCACATTGTAAACACACTGCTACATAGCAACACCTGTTTATACCTGTCACATTGTAAACACACTGCTACACATCAACACCTGTTTATACCTGTCACATTGTCAGCACACTGCTACACATCAACACCTGTTTATACCTGTCACATTGTCAACACACTGCTACATAGCAACACCTGTTTCTACCTGTCACATTGTCAACACACTGCTACACATCAACACCTGTTTATACCTGTCACATTGTAAACACACTGCTACATAGCAACACCTGTTTATACCTGTCACATTGTAAACACACTGCTACACATCAACACCTGTTTATACCTGTACATTCCAACACCTGTTTATACCTGTCACATTGTCAACACACTGCTACATAGCAACACCTGTTTCTACCTGTCACATTGTAAACACACTGCTACATAGCAACACCTGTTTCTACCTGTCACATTGTCAACACACTGCTACACATCAACACCTGTTTATACCTGTCACATTGTAAACACACTGCTACATAGCAACACCTGTTTATACCTGTCACATTGTAAACACACTGCTACACATCAACACCTGTTTATACCTGTACATTCCAACACCTGTTTATACCTGTCACATTGTCAACACACTGCTACATAGCAACACCTGTTTCTACCTGTCACATTGTAAACACACTGCTACATAGCAACACCTGTTTCTACCTGTCACATTGTCAACACACTGCTACACATCAACACCTGTTAATACCTGTCACATTGTAAACACACTGCTACATAGCAACACCTGTTTATACCTGTCACATTGTAAACACACTGCTACACATCAACACCTGTTTATACCTGTACATTCCAACACCTGTTTCTACCTGTCACATTGTCAACACACTGCTACATAGCAACACCTGTTTCTACCTGTCACATTGTAAACACACTGCTACATAGCAACACCTGTTTCTACCTGTCACATTGTCAACACACTGCTACACATCAACACCTGTTTATACCTGTCACATTGTCAGCACACTGCTACACATCAACACCTGTTTATACCTGTCACATTGTCAACACACTGCTACACATCAACACCTGTTTATACCTGTCACATTGTCAACACACAGCTACACATCAACACCTGTTTATACCTGTCACATTGTCAACACACAGCTACACATCAACACCTGTTTATACCTGTCACATTGTCAACACACTGCTACACATCAACACCTGTTTATACCTGTCACATTGTCAACACACTGCTACATAGCAACACCTGTTAATACCTGTCACATTGTGATCACACAGCTACACATCAACACCTGTTAATACCTGTCACATTGTGAGCACACAGCTACACATCAACACATGTTAATACCTGTCACATTGTGAGCACACAGCTACACATCAACACCTGTTTATACCTGTCACATTGTCAACACACTGCTACACATCAACACCTGTTAATACCTGTCACATTGTCAACACACTGCTACACATCAACACCTGTTTATACCTGTCACATTGTCAACACACTGCTACACATCAACACCTGTTAATACCTGTCACATTGTCAACACACTGCTACACATCAACACCTGTTTATACCTGTCACATTGTCAACACACTGCTACACATCAACACCTGTTAATACCTGTCACATTGTCAACACACTGCTACACATCAACACCTGTTTATACCTGTCACATTGTCAACACACTGCTACACATCAACACCTGTTAATACCTGTCACATTGTCAACACACTGCTACACATCAACACCTGTTTATACCTGTCACATTGTCAACACACTGCTACACATCAACACCTGTTAATACCTGTCACATTGTCAACACACTGCTACACATCAACACCTGTTTATACCTGTCACATTGTCAACACACTGCTACACATCAACACCTGTTAATACCTGTCACATTGTCAACACATCCCGCAGTGGGGCACTGCGGTTATGAAATTAAAGGCCCCTCCTGTTTTTGGAACCGCAGGAGCTTTCTAGTTTGCTGTTAGGTAGATTTTTGGTTCCTCTTTCCTGTCATGCTCTCTTTTTCTTCATGAATTCTTTTCTTTTTTGTGCCTTCTTGCTCATTCACCTGTATTTTTTCCAAAAATCTCTTCTCTTGCCGCTTGTCTCGCGATTCATGTATAGTTTAATCTGTTAGTGTTCTGATGTAAGTCCAGCAGTAGATAGGTTAAGCCTATTTTAACATACTGGAAACTGGTAATCTTCCAGTAGGTATTAATTTAGTTTTACTAAAGCCTGCTGGGACACAAGTAATGGGTTAGTGCATTTGTAAACAGGAATCGCTTGACAAGTGGCCCCCTTCATCCCCCCCTTCCTCGTCCTGATATGGCTCTGCGTAGTCGGCTGGACGTTAAGCAACAAATAAACAAACAAACAAACAAACAAATTGTCAACACACTGCTACATAGCAACACCTGTTAATACCTGTCACATTGTGATCACACAGCTACACATCAACACCTGTTAATACCTGTCACATTGTAAACACGCTGCTACACATCAACACCTGTTTATACCTGTCACATTGTGATCATACAGCTACACATCAACACCTGTTAATACCTGTCACATTGTGAGCACACAGCTACACATCAACACCTGTTAATACCTGTCACATTGTGAGCACACAGCTACACATCAACACCTGTTTATACCTGTCACATTGTGATCATACAGCTACACATCAACACCTCTTTATACCTGTACATACCAACACCTGTTTATACCTGAACATGCTAACACCTGTCACTCTTGTTATACTGTTTGTTACAGGCTCCTATCACAGAGGAAGTGTCACCACAAAAAGCAATTGAAGCAAGTGCCTAGTGAAGTGATATTACATGTTTACTATCTGATATGTTGAAGTGATATTACATGTTTACTATTTGATATGTTGAAGTGCACACAAGTACATACACAGGACTTTTATCAAATTAGCACAGCTTTTCTCAAGAATCCGCATTCAAGAACAACGTGTCTGCCTGTTTGTGTATGTTTGTTTGTTTGTTTGGTTTTCATTTGATAACCTCCCACCCAACCCAACCCCACATCTCCAAGGAAAAGAGCTAGGCAGGACAGTTCTTGCCACCAAACGACAGAGTGTTACAACAAAAACACAGTTTGTTTTCCTAAGAATGAATGGCAGTGGTACATCATTTTTCACTTGCATGACAGTGCTACTTTCTCGCCTGTTTCCCAATAAAGGATATGTGTCTAAATAGTGTGTGTGTGTGTGTGTGTGTGTGTGTGTGTGTGTGTGTGTGTGTGTGTGTGAATGAGTGTTTATCTCTGTGTAACTGAGTGTGTGTGTGTGTGTGTGTGTGAATGAGTGTTTATCTCTGTGTAACTGAGTGTGTGTGTGTGAATGAGTGTTTATCTCTGTGTAACTGAGTGTGTGTGTGTGTGTGTGAATGAGTGTTTATCTCTGTGTAACTGAGTGTGTGTGTGTGAATGAGTGTTTATCTCTGTGTGTGTGTGTGTGTGTGTGTGTGTGAATGAGTGTTTATCTCTGTGTAACTGTGTGAGTGAGTGTGTATACACGTTCATCTACACTTGGCCCAAACATAAGTGCACCTCATATTGGCTCGCCGTAATTAGTCTTGTCAAAGTATCGTGCCCAATCGCTTGACTGTCGAGACAAAAGCTGTTGATGTAGCCGCACCAGCGGCTCGTCTTTGGCGGTGGGTAAGTAGCTTGCAGGTGGAGAAATTTTTTTTCATGGGCGATTTCTGTGACGTATGTACCACGTGACAGGAAGTCGCCGTTGGTCTCGGCAAGGAAACTACAATGCAGTGTGTGGTCTCGGTGAGACTGAAAGAGAGAGAGCGACAGATACACACAGTGATTCAAGGCGCACAACTCTAGTAAAGTTGTCGTAGCACGTCCGCCTATGGCCAAAGTGATCCGGGTTCGATTCCCGGCATGGGCAGTCTATTTTTTATTTTTATTTTTTAATTCTTGTTTACTATTGTTTATTCTGAACGTTTTAATGTTTTATTTTACTCTAATAATTTTTTTAATTGTGTAAAATAAATAAATTTAAAAAAAAAAAAATTTTTTTTAATCCAAGTGATCCGGGTGGAAAGCGATTCGTCTATGGCCAAAGTGATCCGGGTTCGATTCCCGGCATGAGCGGTCTATTTTTTTTATTTTTTTTTTTAATTCTTGTTTACTATTGTTTATTATGAACGTTTTAATGTTTTATTTTACTCTAATAATTTTTTTAATTGTGTAAAATAAATAAAAAAAAAATTTTTTTTTTTTTAAATCCACGTGCACAAGACAAAAACTTTCATACTGGGGGAGCGAGCCAGTCTGAAGAGTACTCGGGTCCAGCGCCAGCGTTTTTTATAAGAACTTGGAGTGATTGCGAATTTGCGCGTTTCTCGTGAGTGCTTTCGAAGTTTTGTAATTTGATTTTCCCCAGCGAGTGTTCTTTGGAGGGCACTAGACTGTGATTGCTGGTGCATGTTTTTATTTTTGTTTTTCGTTGTTTGTTTGCGTTTGTAGTCTGTGGTGAAATACCTCACAATGTGCTCAAACAAATCACAGGCACAGGAAATGAACAAGAAGAAGTGTGTCACAAGAATTTGAATTCTAACAAAAACATGTGTATGAGTTCATAGACTACCACTGTCGAACCCTTCACTGTACAATGTAAATGAGTACAAAATATAGTCGTCAGTTTGGGAGACATTGTAGAGCACGGGTGAACTTTATCACAAACGGACAACACAAAAAGTACTTTATTTTCAAACTTGAAAGTTTGTTGTCTATTTTTACCAGGGTCTTTCAAACAAACAATAATTAACATGTGTATTTTTTATGTGAAAAAAATCATCTATTTTAACATTGTTGTACTTAAAATCTTAACATCTAACAATTTGCGTATGAATATTTTTTATTCCTGCAGTAGAAGGGAAGAAATCAACCTGTGGAAGACGTGCTGTGGTTTGTCTCCCTTCCTTCGAAACCGTCTGTAACGCTTACAGGGCCTCATAGATATCAGAGTCAACTCTCTCTCCAACCCCCCCCCCCCCCCCCCCGCCCCCGACACCTCCACGCATTCAGCGTAACGGCTTGTACGGCGTGTTACTTCAACATAATATGATCATAATAATCATAATAATAACTTCAACAAGTATTTTTTGGAAAAAAATTAACCTTAACAAGGCCTCAACACAACAGCGCTTCCTGGAATTGCATGGCTGTTACCGGGAAATGTACTGGGTCAAAGGTCCGCCTGACTCGAAAATTTACTGGGGGAAAGACAGTGACTGCAAAAAATCGTGTACTTCATGATTGGTACAATGGCCAACACAAATGTTGTCGGATCAAGTCTACTTCCATTCTTTAGATCATGATGGTATATGTTTTTTTCAAAGAAATAGTCTTTTACATTGAGTACTGCCCTCCCAGGAAACCTGGCCACATCCTCAACAAAGTCAGCCAGAGCTTCGTTTAAGTGTGACAATGGGTCATATATTGGTGCTACATTACTAGCATTCAAATGTGTATTCATGGCAACAGCATTTTGCCATTTACAACACTTTCACTAACACTGTATTCTTTCTTGCTTTATTATTTTGTGACTCAGTGATAATTTTAAATAAAGTTATTTGCATCATACACTTTGATTTCATTCATTTCTATTTATAACTACTTTTACTACTTTCCCTTCTACACTGTGACATGCCACTGTATCACGCTCATTCAGACCAAAAACAATACCATTCCTACCTGTTGCAACGTCTATCGCTCGCTCTGTCTTTTGGTTCCTTGGTTGATCGATCGGTTTCTTGGTGGAAAACATATTTCTGTCACCAATACCAGTATTATTGCATCACTTCCATAAAGGTAGAGTAGCCTTCTTCCTTTCTGTTAAGCCAATAGGTCTTATTCATTATTGAGCTCTTATTCATTATTGCATTACTTTCACAACAATCTTCTTCCTTGATATTGCGATAGTTGTTATCTCCCATTTATGTACAAACGCCGAAAAGACAATTTAACAGGACACATCAACACTATTATTTTGTTTACCTGTCCAACAGGTGTAGAACTCCCTGTTTCTTTGATATTGTCAATGTTTCGGCTCGTGTTGATCCTGGGAGGCTGAATTTCTTGTGGAATCTGGAGCTGAGTGAGCCTGACATCGCCACAGCCAGTAGATGGTGGTGGGGGGGGGGGGGGGGGGGCAGAACAATGGGATGTCTGCTTCATAAACCTCCTCTGCTATCTCCCCTTCACGGCCCAGCCCTGGGTGTCGGGCTTCTCACGATCACTCTCTTAAAGGGGCATGGTCTGCTATCTCCCCTTCACGGCCCAGCCCTGGGTGTCGGGGTTCTCACGATCACTCTCTTAAAGGGGCATGGTGGCAGATATTGAATCTCACTCACTTAAAGGGGCATGGTGGCAGATAGTGAATCTCACTCCCTTCAAGGGGGTGGCAGATAGTGAGTCTTACTCCCTTAAAGGGGCATGGTGGCAGATAGTGAGTCTTACTCCCTTAAAGGGGCATGGTGGCAGATAATGAGTCTTACTCCCTTAAAGGGGCATGGTGGCAGATAGTGAGTCTTACTCCCTTAAAGGGGCATGGTGGCAGATGGTGAGTCTTACTCCCTTAACTGGGGGCATGGTGGCAGATAGTGAATCTCACTCCCTTAAAGGGGCATGGTGGCAGATATAGTACCTGCTATTCCGACTTGGTCGTGTGACAGACGTTTTCTTCCACACAAGATTACGTTGATTGTACTCTGTCACACGACCAAGTCGGAATAGCATTTATGTCTCACAGCTTCAACAGAGGAGAGAACAAACACGTTTTGTGTACTCAAGCTTGACAAACCTAAACACAGGAGCAGCCATTGTGGAGAGATCTACTTTTTGACGGAACGGTGACCGAACAACTGTGAATGACGTCTCGGTGTATGTGAATGACGTCACAGTCATCGTCACAGTCTGTATCTTTTGAAGCATCGCATTCTTCATGACGTCTTTCTGTGTCTGCATCCGCGAAATGTTTGTTCATTCCGGGATCTTTGTCATCTATGTTCAGAACTCTGTCCTTATAGTTTCAGACTAACAGGCCTCCTGAGCTAGCCACTTTCCAAGGGCAGCTAAATTCGCGTATGGAAACAGAACTGTCGTCTTTCAGTATTCTGAGCGTTGAAGAATGTGTAAAGAGAAGAAACGATAACAGCAGGAGAAATAAAAGTCGTGTGTTAATTGTTTGGCTTTTGGAGGGACGATTTTGAGTTTGAATCCGTTCTTGCCATGCTCCTAAAGCGTGTAACAAACAATCTTGCACACGTTTGCTTTAGTAGTGGCAAAGAAGGAAAGCGTGTGATATTGAGTCTTACTCCCTTAAAGGGGCAAGGCGGCAGGTTGTGAGTTTTTAGTTACTCTCTTAAAAGGAGCATGATGGCAGGTTGTGAGTATTACTCTCTTAAAGGAGCATGATGGCAGGTTGTGACTATTTCTCTCTTAAAGGGGCATGGTGGCAGGTTGTGAGTATTACTCTCTTATCCCGCAGTGGGGCACTGCGGTTATGAAATTAAAGGCCCCTCCTGTTTTTGGAACCGCAGGAGCTTTCTAGTTTGCTGTTAGGTAGATTTTTGGTTCCTCTTTCCTGTCATGCTCTCTTTTTCTTCATGAATTCTTTTCTTTTTTGTGCCTTCTTGCTCATTCACCTGTATTTTTTGCAAAAATCTCTTCTCTTGCCGCTTGTCTCGCGATTCATGTATAGTTTAATCTGTTAGTGTTCTGATGTAAGTCCAGCAGTAGATAGGTTAAGCCTATTTTAACATACTGGAAACTGGTAATCTTCCAGTAGGTATTAATTTAGTTTTACTAAAGCCTGCTGGGACACAAGTAATGGGTTAGTGCATTTGTAAACAGGAATCGCTTGACAAGTGGCCCCCTTCATCCCCCCCCCCCCCCCCTTCCTCGTCCTGATATGGCTCTGCGTAGTCGGCTGGACGTTAAGCAACAAATAAACAAACAAAAAAAATTACTCTCTTAAAGGGGCATGGTGGCAGGTTGTGAGTATTACTATCTTAAAGGGGCATTGTGGCAGGTTGTGAGTATTACTCTCTTAAAGGAGCATGATTTATTTTATTTATGCTGCTTGTTATCGCGCGCAGGGATTTATTTATGCCGTGTGAGATGGAATTTTTTACACAATACATCACGCATTCACATCGGCCAGCAGATTGCAGCCATTTCGGCGCATATCCTACTTTTCACGGCCTATTATTCCAAGTCACACGGGTATTTTTGTGGACATTTTTATCTATGCCTATACAATTTTGCCAGGAAATACCCTTTTGTCAATCGTGGGATCTTTAACGTGCACACCCCAATGTAGTGTACACGAAGGGACCTCGGTTTTTCGTCTCATCCGAAAGACTAGCACTTGAACCCACCACCTAGGTTAGGAAAGGGGGGAGAAAATTGCTAACGCCCTGACCCAGGGTCGAACTCGCAACCTCTCGCTTCCGAGCGCAAGTGCGCTACCACTCGGCCACCCAGTCCTAAATGATGTCAGCTTTTGACTATTTCGCTCTTAAAGGGGCATGATGGCAGGTTGTGACTATTACTCTCTTGAAGAGGCATGGCGGCAGGTTGTGAGTCTTACTCACTCAAAGAGGCATGGTGACAGGTTACAAATTTTACTTTTAAGGGCATGGTGGCAGGTTGTGAGTCTTATTCTCTGAAAGGGGCATGGTTACAGGTTGTGAGTCTTACTCCCTTAAAGGGGTATGGGGACAGGCTGTGAGCCGAACTCACTTAACGGGGCACGGTCCCAGAGTGTGTGTTATACCCACTCAAAAGGACATGGTGGCAGGGTTTTTTTTTACTTACCAGAAAGCCATGCTTTCCCTTTAACATTTGCTTTACCTCCGTGTATATTGTACTTCACAGAGACCATGCAATGCTTTCTTTAAGGCCTTGTCACACTTGACCGGATAGAGCCTCCGAACGTGTAACGGATGACATATTTGTTTATCCGGTGATGTTCGTCAATGTTCGTTTTATGTCCGTTTTATGTTCGGAACATTCGTTTCATGTCAGGTGATGTGCGGTGTGTCCGCCTGCATCCGTTAGAAAGTTTTGTGCATGCACAAAACTTGAAACGGACAGTGACCGTCGAACAAGAATATTCGTTGGCTGTCCTGTGCATGTCCGTTCTGTCCTGTATATCTCCTGTCAGTGTTCGTAATTCCTTCGTTTATATGCTGTAGGTGTACGGGGGATACGTTATCCAGTCCGTAGAAGGAACTTGAACGCATACGCCACGCATTAACCGGACCTTAAACGAACACCTAACGGACAAACACAGGATGCCTGCAGGAGTAAACACCGGACACGACGAATAGACAAACGAATTGAAAAACGGATAAAACGTACAGAACTGATGAATACAGCATACCTACAGAATACCTGCAGGACAACTACAGGGGGAGGAACTGACTACCGGAAGAACCTGATCATCCCAGGGCATATAAAAAGGTTCTTGGAAGCTTCCAAATCTGATGTCCGTTATGTGTTCGGTTTGTCCGGAATGAATCCTGTGCGCGTTCTGATTGGCCGGTTCATGTTCGTTTGTTGTTCGTCAATCATTCGGAGACACTTGGCTGGTTGAACTGTAGCCGTGCGTTACATGTTCGTTACCGGTACGTTTCAACCGTTCCATGTTCGGTGCAAATACGGCCGTGGTTTGGATTTTTCTACCGGACTGACCACTTTGCCAACGGATAAACAAACATGCCATCCGTTTCACGTTCGGAGGCTCTATCCGGTCAAGTGTGACAGGGGCATTACAAAGAGTGCTGTCCCTTTAACACTCGAGTCACTTCCCCGCGCATTGTTCACAGAGAGCAGCGAGCATAAATATGCCAGGCATGCACTCATTAGCCTAAGGCCTCTCCCCAGTCTCTGCTTCACGGCGCCAGTCAGAGCTGGGTCAGGCGGAGCCTTTTGCTATGTCTTTTGTTCAAGTTCAGTTCTGACACAGATTGTCAGATGAAAGTTCGAACAACAACGTCGCACGACGACGACAACAGTGCAATGTTCACAATCACTAGCTTCAACAGTGCAATGTTCACACTCACTGTATATCTAGCTTCAACAGTGCAATGTTCACACTCACTGTATATCTAGCTTCAACAGTGCAATGTTCACAATAACTGTATATCTAGCTTCAACAGTGCAATGTTCACAATAACTGTATATCTAGCTTCAACAGTGCAATGTTCACAATAACTGTATATCTAGCTTCAACAGTGCAATGTTCACACTCACTGTATATCTAGCTTCAACAGTGCAATGTTCACAATAGCTGTATATCTAGCTTCAACAGTGCAATGTTCACAATAACTGTATATCTAGCTTCAACAGTGCAATGTTCACAATAACTGTATATCTAGCTTCAACAGTGCAATGTTCACAATAACTGTATATCTAGCTTCAACAGTGCAATGTTCACACTCACTGTATATCTAGCTTCAACAGTGCAATGTTCACACTCACTGTATATCTAGCTTCAACAGTGCAATGTTCACAATAACTGTATATCTAGCTTCAACAGTGCAATGTTCACAATAACTGTATATCTAGCTTCAACAGTGCAATGTTCACAATAACTGCATTTATTCCCCCCTCTGCTTCTTTACCTCTGTAAACTTGTAGGGCTAGTTATTTTTCGATAATGACCCAGCAACCAAACAAATAACGACCCAGCAACAGCCTGAATCCTCGATAGTGCAATGGGTTGAGAAGTTGTTCTGTTTCGGTACTACTTTTTGCGACTGAAAAGTTCCGAACGCTCTAATGTACGAAGTATACATCTCTGGAGCAAACAATACAAACATACCGCATTTAAATTAACAACTACAGGCCTGAACACATGAATCTCCATATACTGAAAATCCATGAGTTCGGTTGTTTTCTGAATCTAGATCTGCCGTGCTCAAACGTTCACCACAAGCAATTTCCCAAGGCAAGTAACGCATACTTTGTCTAGCGACAAGAGTAGTTCCCCTTCTTTTCACTCAGTTTCTTCGACAACAGACTGCAATCCGACGGTCAGTTTTCAACAATATTTCATTTAATAAACAGATCACACGCAACCAAATGCACACATCTCATCAATTTAAACAACATAAAACGGTTTCATACACTATTTTCCCCAGAAAACTGAACTTCATACAGTTTTTAACGTTGGAACACGGGTGCAAAAGTTCGTCTGCTAGTCCCATTTGACGAAAGAACATTATCCTAAGCGATACCAAAACATATACAGAACACACAATATCTGCCTTTGCCGCCACAGCAGAATAACAGCATTTCTGTGTACTTGATTTTAGTCCAAAATAGGAAAACTGACAAGAAGTGTTAACAGAATGGAATGATTTGCACGGAACTATACAACCGCGCATTAATCGATCGCCGGCGCAGGTTGACTGGTTGAGTGAATAGGATTCGATCAAACTTTCGCAAAAAAACTCCTCTTTTCTTTGAATAACTGAAGAAAGGAGGAATAAAGAGGTTACACACCTCGTCTCAGTGATTATAAAAAATAATGGTCTCAGTTCGCGGTCATGAAAAAGCTCGCTAAAGCTCGCATTTTTCACGCTAAAGCTCGCATTTTTCATGATCCGCTAACTTCGACCATTATTTTTAATAATCACTGAGACTCGGCATGTAACCTCTATACGTATTTCTAGCTTCAACAGTTTTTAAATGTCAGCACATGATACATTCTCTGCTAACACTGAGAGCCGGCTCTCCCCCCCCCCCCCACCCCCTCCAGCTCTTTTCCCTGAGTATTCCGGGCCTTGCAAACAACACTGTGTGTGTGTGTGTGTGTGTGTCTGTATGTGTCTGTCTGTGTGTGTGCAGTGTGTGTCTATGTGTGTGTGTGTGTCTGTGTGTATGTGTCTGTCAGTGTGTGTGTGTGTGTCTGTGTCTGTCAGTGTGTGTGTGTGTGTGTGTGTCTGAGTCAGTCACGGTGTGTGTGTGTGTGTGTGTCTGTCAGTGTTTGTGTGTGTGTGTCTGTCAGTGTGTGTCTGTCAGTGTGTGTCTGTGTGTCTGTCAGTGTGGGTGTGTCAGTGTGTGTGTCTGTCAGTGTGGGTGTGTGTCTGTCAGTGTGTGTGTGTGTGTCTGTCAGTGTGTGTCTGTGTGTCTGTCAGTGTGTGTCTGTGTGTGTGTCTGTCAGTGTGGGTGTGTGTCTGTCAGTGTGTGTGTGTGTGTGTGATGTCAGTGTGTGTGTGTGTGGTGTCAGTGGCTGTTCAGTGACTGTGACAGAGGTCAGCGGGAGGAAGGGTGTGGTACTTCTTTATCGGCCACACCACCATTGTCTCACCGGCACAGGGGTCCTGTTTCGCCTTGTCTGGCCCTCTCATTGCCCATCTCTTTCGTTACTACCCCCCCCCCCCCCATCCCCTCTACACACACACACACGCACACACGCGCGCTCCATTGGGTCTCAACTTGTATGCAGACATACTGTGAGGCCGTAAGTTCACTGACAGAACTATGAGCATAACGGTATGAGGATTAAGGTTATTAACGACGATTACTTTCTGCCAGTCGCCAGCAAACGAAGGGGCATGGTCATAATTACTTTCTGCCAGTCGCCAGCAAACGAAGGGGCAAGGTCATCATTTCAACTGAGTGGTTTTGTCATCATTATTTTTATTACAGAATGCAGAATTCTGTCGTAAATTAAAAATTAAAAAATCAGTTTAGAAAAGAGATGAAGGTGATGGCGTGATAGTGGAGTGTGCATCTTGGTCGTAATGATAAGTGATTGTATTTGATCAGATAGAACCAGAGAGGGCGTGATAGTGGAGTGTGCATCTTGGTCGTAATGATAAGTGATTGTATTTGATCAGATAGAACCAGAGAGGGCGTGATAGTGGAGTGTGCATCTTGGTCGTAATGATAAGTGATTGTATTTGATCAGATAGAACCAGAGAGGGCGTGATAGTGGAGTGTGCATCTTGGTCGTAATGATAAGTGATTGTATTTGATCAGATAGAACCAGAGAGGGCGTGATAGTGGAGTGTGCATCTTGGTCGTAATGATAAGTGATTGTATTTGATCAGATAGAACCAGAGAGGGCGTGATAGTGGAGTGTGCATCTTGGTCGTAATGATAAGTGATTGTATTTGATCAGATAGAACCAGAGAGGGCGTGTGTATGTTTGCCGGCGTGTGTGGTTGTTGGGTATGGATTGTACGTGGGTGTTTTACAATGTTAAGTGAATGTATTTAATCATATATATATATATATATGGAAACACCGAGGGCGTGTGTGTGTGTGTGTGTGGGGGGGGGGGGGGTGACATGTTAAGTGAATTGCGCAACGCCTTGTGCTGTGAGTGAGAGGACAAGTACCGCACTGCTCTCTCAAGGCACAGGCACGCGAATCGTACACGATGATAATGCACACGTTCATGTTTGATTTATGCATCTCGTATATCTAAGAATGAATTTAAGTGTGTGTGTGTGTGTGTGTGTGCGTGCGTGCGCGTGCGTCTTTCTGTGTGTTTGTGTGTTTTTGGTCGCCATACCTTACAGATGGCAAGAGGCAAGAACAAGATATTGTGTGTTTGTGGTCGCCATACCTTGCAGACGGCAAGAGGCAAGAACAAGATATTGTGTGTTTGTGGTCGCCATACCTTACAGATGGCAAGAGGCAAGAACAAGATATTGTGTGTTTGTGGTCGCCATACCTCAGAGATGGCAAGAGGCAAGAACAAGATATTGTGTGTTTGTGGTCGCCATACCTTACAGATGGCAAGAGGCAAGAACAAGATATTGTGTGTTTGTGGTCGCCATACCTCAGAGATGGCAAGAGGCAAGAACAAGATATTGTGTGTTTGTGGTCGCCATACCTTACAGATGGCAAGAGGCAAGAACAAGATATTGTGTGTTTGTGGTCGCCATACCTCAGAGATGGCAAGAGGCAAGAACAAGATATTGGGTGTTTGTGGTCGCCATACCTCAGAGATGGCAAGAGGCAAGAACAAGATATTGTGTGTTTGTGGTCGCCATACCTCAGAGATGGCAAGAGGCAAGAACAAGATATTGTGTGTTTGTGGTCGCCATACCTTACAGATGGCAAGAGGCAAGAACAAGATATTGGGTGTTTGTGGTCGCCATACCTCAGAGATGGCAAGAGGCAAGAACAAGATATTGTGTGTTTGTGGTCGCCATACCTTACAGATGGCAAGAGGCAAGAACAAGATATTGTGTGTTTGTGGTCGCCATACCTCAGAGATGGCAAGAGGCAAGAACAAGATATTGTGTGTTTGTGGTCGCCATACCTTACAGATGGCAAGAGGCAAGAACAAGATATTGTGTGTTTGTGGTCGCCATACCTCAGAGATGGCAAGAGGCAAGAACAAGATATTGTGTGTTTGTGGTCGCCATACCTCAGAGATGGCAAGAGGCAAGAACAAGATATTGTGTGTTTGTGGTCGCCATACCTTACAGATGGCAAGAGGCAAGAACAAGATATTGTGTGTTTGTGGTCGCCATACCTTACAGATGGCAAGAGGCAAGAACAAGATATTGTGTGTTTGTGGTCGCCATACCTTACAGATGGCAAGAGGCAAGAACAAGATATTGTGTGTTTGTGGTCGCCATACCTTACAGATGGCAAGAGGCAAGAACAAGATATTGTGTGTTTGTGGCCGCCATACCTCAGAGATGGCAAGAGGCAAGAACAAGATATTGGGTGTTTGTGGTCGCCATACCTTACAGATGGCAAGAGGCAAGAACAAGATATTGGGTGTTTGTGGTCGCCATACCTCAGAGATGGCAAGAGGCAAGAACAAGATATTGGGTGTTTGTGGTCGCCATACCTTACAGATGGCAAGAGGCAAGAACAAGATATTGGGTGTTTGTGGTCGCCATACCTCAGAGATGGCAAGAGGCAAGAACAAGATATTGGGTGTTTGTGGTCGCCATACCTTACAGATGGCAAGAGGCAAGAACAAGATATTGGGTGTTTGTGGTCGCCATACCTTACAGATGGCAAGAGGCAAGAACAAGATATTGGGTGTTTGTGGTCGCCATACCTTACAGATGGCAAGAGGCAAGAACAAGATATTGGGTGTTTGTGGTCGCCATACCTTACAGATGGCAAGAGGCAAGAACAAGATATTGGGTGTTTGTGGTCGCCATACCTTACAGACGGCAAGAGGCAAGAACAAGATATTGGGTGTTTGTGGTCGCCATTCCTTACAGACGGCAAGAGGCAAGAACAAGATATTGTGTGTTTGTGGTCGCCATACCTCAGAGATGGCAAGAGGCAAGAACAAGATATCGTTGTGCATGCACACTGCCAAGGAATCACAGATGTGCACCTGGGTCAAGTTTACCCTTTTGATTTTGGTTATGAACCTTCCCCATTGATGAATAATGAATGAATACGAGCTATAAAGTGCAAGGCCAGTACAGCGCCTGCTGTTCAATGGTATCAAACATATCATTCTGGTGACATTAGAGATTCTCTGTTGCTCTTTTACTCTAGAAGAAATCTCTTATTCCTGATGTTCAGGGCAAATAATTGAGTATATTGTTTATCTTTGGAGAGAACAAAGTAAAGGAGGTAACTTCCCAAATAAATGACGCCACAAAGCAGGGGAAGTAACTTGAATTCCCTAGTATGTCCTTAAACCTGCCGCTTAATTATCTAGAACTTTCTCAACGAAGGGAGATTAATTATATCTTAGCGTCAAAAGTCGGTTTTTATCGATACCAGCAGTCTAAAATTATCTGACAACCTCCCCCTCCCCCACCCCTTGTTTTGGTCTTTAAAAAAAAAAATGTGAGCATCTTCAGACAAAGAAATATTCTTGACCTTCGAGGTAGACAACTCTTGTTACGCATTACCAACATGTGAATTCTTGTGCGAGTTGTAGTTAGTCTTTTTCCCCGGGTCAAGCCGAGCCCAGACTGCGAGCTGGCCAGTGTTCATTAGCAGCGTCCCATACGGCACCAGTCAGCTAATTGATTCATGTGCCAGTGACATGATCATTAGTAGCGATATCCTTTTAAGAATTTGACTTAACGTTACCGCCCAGCACATGCCAGGATTTCCGTTTTGATAGTGTTGGATTGAAACTTAAAGCATTATGACATAGACATCAGCGGCCGCGGGGCAGTTAAGGCATCAGCGTGGAGTTTCTGAGAAACTAAACTGTTCGTCCTATCTTTTGTATGCTCGAAGTGATGTCTCTGTTATTCGCTCCACTGACATGAACAACAGTCTGATTCACCAGGGGTCATAAGAGTTTTTCTCTGTCTTTTTGAGGAGATGTTTCTGTAATTCGCTCCACCGTCGTGACCCCGTCGTGACCCCATTTCACGGCATGTGTGACGAACCAAGCTTGATCCTTGTTTCTTCTTCTGCGACTGGACGCTGTTTAAGACAATTGCAAAAGTGACGACGGCCGTGGTCCCAGTGACACAGTTTGCTGCCGGGACTTAGAGAGTGTGTGTGACTGTGAGAAAATTCCATACGTCACTTTGGTCTATAGTGGCGGCCCCATATCACAGACCAGCGTGGCTGGCGGAGAAAGCGAGTCCTCTTGCAGAGGGAGAGAGGGTGGTGCAGGGAGAGGGGAGAGTGTTGCAGCGAGAGAGAAGGAGAGTGTTGCAGCGAGAGAGAAGGAGGGTGTTGCAACGAGTAGAGGTGCGGGAAGGAACTGGACACTTGGCTCATTAAGGCGCACCACGCTCATTCCAGCCCTGCCTTGCCAGCGCGGTGACGCCACGCAACTAACACGACGCAACACGACGCGACACGATGCAACACGACAAAACAACACGGGACATGGGGCTTCGTGTGTTCTTGCATGCCGCTCTCTGCTTGCTGCTAAGTGAGTAGAACACTTTTCATCCCATCTTAATGACAGTGTACTCTTTTCATCCCGTCTTAATGACAGCATGCTCTTTTCATCCCGTCTTAATGACAGTGTACTCTTTTCATCCCGTCTTAATGACAGTGTACTCTTTTCATCCCATCTTAATGACAGTGTACTCTTTTCATACCGTCTTAATGACAGTGTACTCTTTTCATACCGTCTTAATGACAGTGTACTCTTTTCATCCCGTCTTAATGACAGCGTACTCTTTTCACCCCGTCTTAATGACAGTGTACTCTTTTCATCCCGTCTTATTGACAGTGTACTCTGTTCATCCCGTCTTAATGACAGTGTACTCTTTTCATCCCGTCTTAATGACAGCATGCTCTTTTCATCCCGTCTTAATGACAGTGTACTCTTTTCATCCCGTCTTAATGACAGTGTACTCTTTTCATCCCGTCTTAATGACAGTGTACTCTTTTCATCCCGTCTTAATGACAGTGTACTTTTTCATCCCGTCTTAATGACAGTGTACTCTTTTCATCCCGTCTTAATGACAGTGTACTCTTTTCATCCCGTCTTAATGACAGCGTACTCTTTTCATCCCGTCTTAATGACAGTGTACTCTTTTCATCCCATCTTAATGACAGCGTACTCTTTTCATCCCATCTTAATGACAGTGTACTCTTTTCATCCCATCTTAATGACAGTGTACTCTTTTCATACCGTCTTAATGACAGTGTACTCTTTTCATACCGTCTTAATGACAGTGTACTCTTTTCATCCCGTCTTAATGACAGCGTACTCTTTTCATCCCGTCTTAATGACAGCGTACTCTTTTCACCCCGTCTTAATGACAGCATGCTCTTTTCATCACGTCTTAATGACAGTGTACTCTTTTCATCCCGTCTTAATGACAGTGTACTCTTTTCATCACGTCTTAAAGACAGTGTACTCTTTTCATCCCGTCTTAATGACAGTGTACTCTTTTCATCCCGTCATAATGACAGTGTACTCTTTTCATCCCATCTTAATGACAGTGTACTCTTTTCATCCCGTCTTAATGACAGTGTACTCTTTTCATCCCGTCTTAATGACAGTGTACTCTTTTCATCCCGTCTTAATGACAGTGTACTTTTTCATCCCGTCTTAATGACAGTGTACTCTTTTCATCCCGTCTTAATGACAGTGTACTCTTTTCATCCCGTCTTAATGACAGTGTACTCTTTTCATCCCGTCTTAATGACAGCGTACTCTTTTCATCCCGTCTTAATGACAGTGTACTCTTTTCATCCCGTCTTAATGACAGCGTACTCTTTTCACCCCGTCTTAATGACAGCATGCTCTTTTCATCACGTCTTAATGACAGTGTACTCTTTTCATCACGTCTTAAAGACAGTGTACTCTTTTCATCCCGTCATAATGACAGTGTACTCTTTTCATCCCGTCTTAATGACAGTGTACTCTTTTCATCCCGTCTTAATGACAGTGTACTCTTTTCATCCCGTCTTAATGACAGTGTACTCTTTTCATCCCGTCATAATGACAGTGTACTCTTTTTTATCCCGTCTAAATGACAGTGTACTCTTTTCATCCCGTCTTAATGACAGTGTACTCTTTTCATCCCGTCTTAATGACAGTGTACTCTTTTCATCCCGTCATAATGACAGTGTACTCTTTTTTATCCCGTCTAAATGACAGTGTACTCTTTTCATCCCGTCTTAATGACAGTGTGCTCTTTTCATCCCGTCTTAATGACAGTGTACTCTTTTCATCCCGTCTTAATGACAGTGTACTATTTTCATCCCGTCTTATTGACAGTGTACTCTTTTGGTTTAAACATAAGTTTATTTTAACAAGGGTTACAATCATGACATGTATACAAAGTTCACAGAAACAGCAACAAGCTAGAAGCTTATAGTGGTGTTCCTGCATGACAGTACAACATAAGGCGGTAACGGGTGAAAAATTTGTCTCAATAAACCAAATCTATTAATAACGTAATGAACGTTGCATAAAGATTATAAAGAAAGACAGTAAAGGAAGGAAGGAGGGAAAGAGGATGAATAAAAGAAGAGGGATGGGTAGGAGATGTGCAGAAGTTAAAGTTGTTGTCCGGCTTGTAGAGCATTTATTCTGACTTGCCCAAAGCGGCCTGAACGTTCAATGAACGAGTGTACGGTGGAAAAATTTTTCCTGTTCAAATCTAAAGAATACTGTCTGTCTCCGTTTAAAAGGTGGGGGAGGTGAATTGTGTGATTAGGGAGGGTATACATGTATAGTTTCTTGACGTGCTTCGCGATAATTTGGACAATCGAATATGAAGTGTTGTACGGATTCGGACGGGAATCCACAGTCACAAGATGCATCTGTAGCAACGTGACGTCTCACTAGATCGTTATTGAGATCACTTATATATAACCTGAGCTTACAGTGAATTATTTGTGACATGCGATCTCCAGAATAAAAATAACACGGCGGACTTAAATCGTTTTTTGACAAAAAGTGCTTAAATTCACTTAGGGAATCACTAAGTTTTATATAGTCTGGTAAAGAATTCCAGAGTTGTGTAGTAGATGGGAGAAATGAGTTTCTATATGATTCAGTTTTAAACGATGGAACTTTTCTGTCTAGAGGTCTGCGCCGGTGATATGGGTTATTAGTTGATATCAATGGTGGCAATATCGCTAATAAGTAGTTTGGCACCTTGCGGTGAACGATCTTGTGAAATAATATCAATTTATGGCGTTTTCGCCTCTCTAGTAATGAAATAAAGCCTGACTCATCGTACAATTTTTGATGGCTTGTACCGCGGACTGCTCCAACAATTGTTCGAATTGCATCTAAGAGTGAATACTTTCGAGCTCGGTGGCTAACTCCTTTGGGCAGTTGTCCCAGAGAACATCAGCATAATCAAAATGTGTACTCTTTTCATACCGTCTAAATGACAGTGTACTGTTTTCATCCCGTCTTAATGACAGTGTACTCTTTTCATCCCGTCTTAATGACAGTGTACTCTTTTCATCCCATCTTAATGACAGTGTACTGTTTTCATCCCGTCTTAATGACAGCGTGCTGTTTTAATACATGTACTTTTAAAATGACAACCCACTCTTTTTTAACGTCACAATGATATCGAATTAATACTTCCTAATGCTTACGACGCAGCAAGCAATGTAGTTATCGCTATGTACACCACCTGTTCGCTGTGACAGTTTCTCTCGCAAAACTATCGTGTCCGTTTCGCCGTCTGGCCGCAACAGGTGTTGTCTATACACCTGAAAATCCTGTCACACGAAAATTTAGAAGCAAAATGAAAAAAATACATTTTTCAATCACTCTTTGTAGATCTACAATATTTGGTGAGGTCCATGCAATCACTCTTTGTAGATCTACAATATTTGGTGAGGTCCATGCAATCACTCTTTGTAGATCTACAATATTTGGTGAGGTCCATGCAATCACTCTTTGTAGATCTACAATATTTGGTGAGGTCCATGCAATCACTCTTTGTAGATCTACAATATTTGGTGAGGTCCATGCAATCACTCTTTGTAGATCTACAATATTTGGTGAGGTCCATGCAAACGCAAGGAACTTGTCAAAATGAAATGTATGAATGCACTTAGTCCACTTATTATGTTGTTTAGTTTCAGGATTTGTTTTGTTAGAACTGAAATTAGGAATACATTTTTCGTGTTGTTTATTTTCAGATGTTTTGTTACAACTGAAACTTATGCATTCATTTCTCCTGTTGTTTCATGTTCGGGTAACTAGCGGGCAACTCATTCATTTCTCCTGTTGTTTCATGTTCGTGTAACTAGCGGGCAACTCATTCATTTCTCATGTTGTTTCATGTTCGTGTAACTAGCGGGCAACTCATTCATTTCTCCTGTTGTTTCATGTTCGTGTAACTAGCGGGCAACTCATTCATTTCTCCTGTTGTTTCATGTTCGTGCAACTAGCGGGCAACTCATTCATTTCTCATGTTGTTTCATGTTCGTGCAACTAGCGGGCAACTCATTCATTTCTCATGTTGTTTCATGTTCGTGTAACTAGCGGGCAACTCATTCATTTCTCCTGTTGTTTCATGTTCGTGTAACTAGCGGGCAACTCATTCATTTCTCCTGTTGTTTCATGTTCGTGTAACTAGCGGGCAACTCATTCATTTCTCATGTTGTTTCATGTTCGTGTAACTAGCGGGCAACTCATTCATTTCTCATGTTGTTTCATGTTCGTGTAACTAGCGGGCAACTCATTCATGTCTCATGTTGTTTCATGTTCGTGTAACTAGCGGGCAACTCATTCATTTCTCATGTTGTTTCGTTTCAGATTTTCGTGCAACTAGCGGGCAACTCATTCATTTCTCATGTTGTTTCAGATTTTCGTGCAACTAGCGGGCAACTCATTCATTTCTCATGTTGTTTCAGATTTTCGTGCAACTAGCGGGCAACTCATTCATTTCTCATGTTGTTTCGTTTCAGATTTTCGTGCAAATAGCGGGCAACTCATTCACGGTCAGTGTCTCTTTTCATCCGCTTGCATTTTTTTTAAAGTTTTTAAATCCGCGGCTGATGGAAAGTTAGGATTTGTTTGTTTGTCTTTTACTTGAAGATTTGTTAGGTTTTCACCGTTTTTATCCTTGACCATTTGTTAGGTTTTCACCGTTTTTATCCTTGACCATTTGTTAGGTTTTCACCGTTTTTATCCTTGACCATTTGTTAGGTTTTCACTGTTTTTATCCTTGACCATTTGTTAGGTTTTCACCGTTTTTATCCTTGACCATTTGTTAGGTTTTCACTGTTTTTATCCTTGACCATTTGTTAGGTTTTCACCGTTTTTATCCTTGACCATTTGTTAGGTTTTCACTGTTTTTATCCTTGACCATTTGTTAGGTTTTCACCGTTTTTATCCTTGACCATTTGTTTTATTATTTTGCGTGTACATTGTTTTTGTTTTGTTAAAAAATTTAAATATAGGAAAAAGAACTATCTGCACTACATGTTAGAAACATTATTTCCACCGCTTCTCTCTAATATGTTGAACCTTGGGTAAGAAACATTCTTTCCACGCATTCTCTCTAATATGTTAAACCTAGGGTTAGAAACATTCTTTCCACCGCTTCTCTCTAATATGTTGAACCTAGGGTTAGAAACATTCTTTCCACCGCTTCTCTCTAATATGTTGAACCTTGGGTTAGAAACATTCTTTCCACCGCTTCTCTCTAATATGTTGAACCTAGGGTTAGAAACATTCTTTCCACCGCTTCTCTCTAATATGTTGAACCTAGGGTTAGAAACATTCTTTCCACCGCTTCTCTCTAATATGTTGAACCTAGGGTTAGAAACATTCTTTCCACCGCTTCTCTCTAATATGTTAAACCTTGGGTTAGAAACATTCTTTCCACCGCTTCTCACTAATATGTTAAACCTTGGGTAAGAAACATTCTTTCCACGCATTCTCTCTAATATGTTGAACCTTGGGTTAGAAACATTCTTTCCACCGCTTCTCTCTAATATGTTAAACCTTGGGTTAGAAACATTCTTTCCACCGCTTCTCTCTAATATGTTGAACCTAGGGTTAGAAACATTCTTTCCACCGCTTCTCTCTAATATGTTGAACCTAGGGTTAGAAACATTCTTTCCACCGCTTCTCTCTAATATGTTGAACCTTGGGTTAGAAACATTCTTTCCACCGCTTCTCACTAATATGTTAAACCTTGGGTTAGAAACATTCTTTCCACCGCTTCTCTCTAATATGTTAAACCTTGGGTTAGAAACATTCTTTCCACCGCTTCTCTCTAATATGTTGAACCTAGGGTAAGAAACATTCTTTCCACCGCTTCTCTCTAATATGTTAAACCTTGGGTTAGAAACATTCTTTCCACCGCTTCTCTCTAATATGTTGAACCTTGGGTAAGAAACATTCTTTCCACCGCTTCTCACTAATATGTTGAACCTAGGGTTAGAAACATTCTTTCCACCGCTTCTCACTAATATGTTAAACCTTGGGTTAGAAACATTCTTTCCACCCCTTCTCTCTCTAATATGTTGAACCTTGGGTTAGAAACATTCTTTCCACCGCTTCTCTCTAATATGTTGAACCTTGGGTTAGAAACATTCTTTCCACCGCTTCTCTCTGATATGTTGAACCTTGGGTTAGAAACATTCTTTCCACCGCTTCTCACTAATATGTTGAACCTTGGGTTAGAAACATTCTTTCCACCGCTTCTCACTAATATGTTGAACCTTGGGTTAGAAACATTCTTTCCACCGCTTCTCTCTAATATGTTGAACCTAGGGTTAGAAACATTCTTTCCACCCCTTCTCTCTCTAATATGTTGAACCTTGGGTTAGAAACATTATTTCCACCGCTTCTCTCTAATATGTTGAACCTAGGGTTAGAAACATTCTTTCCACCGCTTCTCTCTAATATGTTAAACCTTGGGTTAGAAACATTCTTTCCACCGCTTCTCACTAATATGTTGAACCTAGGGTTAGAAACATTCTTTCCACCGCTTCTCACTAATATGTTGAACCTAGGGTAAGAAACATTCTTTCCACCGCTTCTCACTAATATGTTGAACCTTGGGTTAGAAACATTCTTTCCACCGCTTCTCACTAATATGTTGAACCTTGGGTTAGAAACATTCTTTCCACCGCTTCTCTCTAATATGTTGAACCTTGGGTTAGAAACATTCTTTCCACCGCTTCTCTCTAATATGTTGAACCTTGGGTTAGAAACATTCTTTCCACCCCTTCTCTCTAACATGTTGAACCTTGGGTAACAAACATTCTTTCCACCGCTTCTCTCTAATATGTTGAACCTAGGGTTAGAAACATTCTTTCCACGCATTCTCTCTAATATGTTGAACCTTGGGTTAGAAACATTATTTCCACCGCTTCTCTCTGATATGTTGAACCTAGGGTTAGAAACATTATTTCCACCGCTTCTCTCTGATATGTTAAACCTAGGCTTAGAAACATTATTTCCACCGCTTCTCTCTAATATGTTGAACCTTGGGTTAGAAACATTCTTTCCACCCCTTCTCTCTAATATGTTGAACCTTGGGTTAGAAACATTCTTTCCACCGCTTCTCTCTAATATGTTGAACCTAGGCTTAGAAACATTCTTTCCACCGCTTCTCTGTAGTATGTTGAACCTAGGGTTAGAAACATTCTTTCCACCCCTTCTCTCTAATATGTTGAACCTTGGGTTAGAAACATTCTTTCCACCGCTTCTCTCTAATATGTTGAACCTAGGCTTAGAAACATTCTTTCCACCCCTTCTCTCTCTAATATGTTGAACCTTGGGTTAGAAACATTCTTTCCACCGCTTCTCTCTAATATGTTGAACCTAGGGTTAGAAACATTATTTCCACCCCTTCTCTCTAATATGTTGAACCTAGGGTTAGAAACATTCTTTCCACCCCTTCTCTCTAATATGTTGAACCTAGGCTTAGAAACATTCTTTCCACCCCTTCTCTCTCTAATATGTTGAACCTAGGCTTAGAAACATTATTTCCACCGCTTCTCTCTAATATGTTAAACCTAGGGTTAGAAACATTATTTCCACCGCTTCTCTCTAATATGTTGAACCTAGGGTTAGAAACATTCTTTCCACCCCTTCTCTCTCTAATATGTTAAACCTTGGGTTAGAAACATTCTTTCCACTGCTTCTCTCTAATATGTTGAACCTAGGGTTAGAAACATTCTTTCCACCGCTTCTCTCTAATATGTTGAACCTTGGGTTAGAAACATTCTTTCCACCCCTTCTCTCTAATATGTTGAACCTTGGGTAACAAACATTATTTCCACCGCTTCTCACTAATATGTTGAACCTTGGGTTAGAAACATTCTTTCCACCGCTTCTCTCTAATATGTTGAACCTTGGGTTAGAAACATTCTTTCCACCGCTTCTCACTAATATGTTAAACCTTGGGTTAGAAACATTCTTTCCACCGCTTCTCTCTAATATGTTGAACCTTGGGTTAGAAACATTCTTTCCACCGCTTCTCTCTGATATGTTGAACCTTGGGTTAGAAACATTCTTTCCACCGCTTCTCTCTAATATGTTGAACCTAGGCTTAGAAACATTCTTTCCACCGCTTCTCTCTAATATGTTGAACCTAGGCTTAGAAACATTCTTTCCACCCCTTCTCTCTCTAATATGTTGAACCTAGGCTTAGAAACATTATTTCCACCGCTTCTCTCTAATATGTTAAACCTAGGGTTAGAAACATTCTTTCCACCCCTTCTCTCTCTAATATGTTAAACCTAGGGTTAGAAACATTCTTTCCACCGCTTCTCTCTAATATGTTAAACCTAGGGTTAGAAACATTCTTTCCACCCCTTCTCTCTAATATGTTGAACCTTGGGTAAGAAACATTCTTTCCACCGCTTCTCTCTAATATGTTAAACCTTGGGTTAGAAACATTCTTTCCACCGCTTCTCTCTAATATGTTAAACCTAGGGTAAGAAACATTCTTTCCACCCCTTCTCTCTAATATGTTAAACCTTGGGTTAGAAACATTATTTCCACCCCTTCTCTCTCTAATATGTTGAACCTTGGGTTAGAAACATTCTTTCTACCCATTCTCTCTAATATGTTGAACCTTGGGTTAGAAACATTATTTCCACCGCTTCTCTCTGATATGTTAAACCTAGGGTTAGAAACATTCTTTCCACCGCTTCTCTCTAATATGTTGAACCTAGGGTAAGAAACATTCTTTCCACGCATTCTCTCTAATATGTTGAACCTTGGGTTAGAAACATTATTTCCACCGCTTCTCTCTGATATGTTGAACCTTGGGTTAGAAACATTCTTTCCACCCCTTCTCTCTAATATGTTGAACCTTGGGTTAGAAACATTATTTCCACCGCTTCTCTCTAATATGTTAAACCTAGGGTTAGAAACATTATTTCCACCGCTTCTCTCTGATATGTTAAACCTAGGGTAAGAAACATTCTTTCCACGCATTCTCTCTAATATGTTGAACCTTGGGTTAGAAACATTATTTCCACCGCTTCTCTCTGATATGTTGAACCTTGGGTTAGAAACATTATTTCCACCGCTTCTCTCTAATATGTTGAACCTAGGGTAAGAAACATTATTTCCACTGCTTCTCTCTGATATGTTAAACCTAGGGTTAGAAACATTCTTTCCACCCATTCTCACTAATATGTTGAACCTAGGGTTAGAAACATTCTTTCCACCCCTTCTCTCTCTAATATGTTGAACCTTGGGTTAGAAACATTCTTTCTACCCATTCTCTCTAATATGTTGAACCTTGGGTTAGAAACATTATTTCCACCGCTTCTCTCTAATATGTTGAACCTTGGGTTAGAAACATTCTTTCCACCCCTTCTCTCTCTAATATGTTAAACCTTGGGTTAGAAACATTATTTCCACCGCTTCTCTCTAATATGTTGAACCTTGGGTTAGAAACATTATTTCCACGCATTCTCTCTAATATGTTGAACCTAGGGTAAGAAACATTATTTCCACTGCTTCTCTCTGATATGTTAAACCTAGGGTTAGAAACATTCTTTCCACCCATTCTCACTAATATGTTGAACCTAGGGTTAGAAACATTCTTTCCACCCCTTCTCTCTCTAATATGTTGAACCTTGGGTTAGAAACATTCTTTCTACCCATTCTCTCTAATATGTTGAACCTTGGGTTAGAAACATTATTTCCACCGCTTCTCTCTAATATGTTGAACCTTGGGTTAGAAACATTATTTCCACGCATTCTCTCTAATATGTTGAACCTAGGGTAAGAAACATTATTTCCACCGCTTCTCTCTAATATGTTGAACCTAGGGTAAGAAACATTCTTTCCACCGCTTCTCTCTAGTATGTTGAACCTAGGGTAAGAAACATTCTTTCCACCGCTTCTCTCTAATATGTTGAACCTAGGGTTAGAAACATTCTTTCCACCGCTTCTCTGTAGTATGTTAAACCTTGGGTTAGAAACATTCTTTCCACCGCTTCTCTCTAATATGTTAAACCTAGGGTAAGAAACATTCTTTCCACCGCTTCTCACTAATATGTTGAACCTAGGGTTAGAAACATTCTTTCCACCGCTTCTCTCTAATATGTTGAACCTAGGGTTAGAAACATTCTTTCCACCGCTTCTCTCTAATATGTTGAACCTAGGGTAAGAAACATTCTTTCCACGCATTCTCTCTAATATGTTGAACCTTGGGTTAGAAACATTATTTCCACCGCTTCTCTCTAATATGTTGAACCTTGGGTAAGAAACATTCTTTCCACGCATTCTCTCTAATATGTTGAACCTTGGGTTAGAAACATTCTTTCCACCGCTTCTCACTAATATGTTAAACCTTGGGTTAGAAACATTCTTTCCACCGCTTCTCACTAATATGTTAAACCTTGGGTTAGAAACATTCTTTCCACCGCTTCTCTCTAATATGTTGAACCTTGGGTTAGAAACATTATTTCCACCGCTTCTCTCTAATATGTTAAACCTTGGGTTAGAAACATTCTTTCCACCGCTTCTCTCTAATATGTTAAACCTTGGGTTAGAAACATTCTTTCCACCGCTTCTCTCTAATATGTTGAACCTAGGGTTAGAAACATTCTTTCCACCGCTTCTCTCTAATATGTTGAACCTAGGGTAAGAAACATTATTTCCACCGCTTCTCTCTAATATGTTGAACCTTGGGTTAGAAACATTCTTTCCACCCCTTCTCACTAATATGTTGAACCAAGGGTAAGAAACATTCTTTCCACCGCTTCTCTCTAATATGTTGAACCTAGGGTTAGAAACATTCTTTCCACGCATTCTCTCTAATATGTTGAACCTTGGGTTAGAAACATTATTTCCACCGCTTCTCTCTGATATGTTGAACCTTGGGTTAGAAACATTATTTCCACGCATTCTCTCTAATATGTTGAACCTAGGGTAAGAAACATTATTTCCACCGCTTCTCTCTAATATGTTGAACCTAGGGTAAGAAACATTCTTTCCACCGCTTCTCTCTAATATGTTGAACCTAGGGTTAGAAACATTCTTTCCACCGCTTCTCTCTAATATGTTAAACCTTGGGTTAGAAACATTCTTTCCACCGCTTCTCTCTAATATGTTAAACCTAGGGTAAGAAACATTCTTTCCACCGCTTCTCACTAATATGTTGAACCTAGGGTTAGAAACATTCTTTCCACCGCTTCTCACTAATATGTTAAACCTTGGGTTAGAAACATTCTTTCCACTGCTTCTCTCTAATATGTTGAACCTAGGGTTAGAAACATTCTTTCCACCGCTTCTCTCTAATATGTTGAACCTTGGGTTAGAAACATTCTTTCCACCGCTTCTCACTAATATGTTAAACCTTGGGTTAGAAACATTCTTTCCACCGCTTCTCTCTAATATGTTGAACCTTGGGTTAGAAACATTCTTTCCACCGCTTCTCACTAATATGTTAAACCTTGGGTTAGAAACATTCTTTCCACCGCTTCTCTCTAATATGTTGAACCTAGGGTAAGAAACATTCTTTCCACCGCTTCTCTCTAATATGTTGAACCTTGGGTTAGAAACATTCTTTCCACCGCTTCTCACTAATATGTTGAACCTAGGGTTAGAAACATTCTTTCCACCGCTTCTCTCTAATATGTTGAACCTTGGGTTAGAAACATTCTTTCCACCCCTTCTCTCTAATATGTTGAACCTTGGGTAACAAACATTATTTCCACCGCTTCTCACTAATATGTTGAACCAAGGGTAAGAAACATTCTTTCCACCGCTTCTCTCTAATATGTTGAACCTAGGGTTAGAAACATTATTTCCACCGCTTCTCTCTAATATGTTGAACCTAGGGTTAGAAACATTATTTCCACCGCTTCTCTCTAATATGTTGAACCTTGGGTTAGAAACATTATTTCCACGCATTCTCTCTAATATGTTGAACCTAGGGTAAGAAACATTATTTCCACTGCTTCTCTCTAATATGTTGAACCTAGGGTAAGAAACATTATTTCCACCGCTTCTCTCTAATATGTTGAACCAAGGGTAAGAAACATTCTTTCCACCGCTTCTCTCTAATATGTTGAACCTTGGGTAAGAAACATTATTTCCACCGCTTCTCTCTAATATGTTAAACCTAGGGTTAGAAACATTATTTCCACCGCTTCTCTCTAATATGTTGAACCAAGGGTAAGAAACATTCTTTCCACCGCTTCTCTCTAATATGTTGAACCTAGGGTTAGAAACATTATTTCCACCGCTTCTCTCTAATATGTTGAACCTAGCGTAAGAAACATTCTTTCCACGCATTCTCTCTAATATGTTGAACCTAGGGTAAGAAACATTATTTCCACCGCTTCTCTCTAATATGTTAAACCTAGGGTTAGAAACATTCTTTCCACCGCTTCTCTCTAATATGTTGAACCTAGGGTAAGAAACATTCTTTCCACCGCTTCTCTATAATATGTTGAACCTAGGGTTAGAAACATTCTTTCCACCGCTTCTCTCTAATATGTTGAACCTAGGGTAAGAAACATTATTTCCACCGCTTCTCTCTAATATGTTAAACCTAGGGTTAGAAACATTCTTTCCACCGCTTCTCTCTAATATGTTGAACCTAGGGTAAGAAACATTCTTTCCACCGCTTCTCTATAATATGTTGAACCAAGGGTAAGAAACATTCTTTCCACGCATTTTCTCTAATATGTTGAACCTAGGATAAGAAACATTCTTTCTACGCATTCTCTCTAATACTGTTGAACCTAGGGTAATACGTTATACCAATAAACGTATATGTGTAAAATTAATGTTATTCAGCTCCGTGTGCATTGTGTCATATCTCTGTGTCAGTGTGTCATATCTCTGTGTTTCATTGTGTCATATCTCTGTGTCAGTGTGTCATATCTCTGTGTCAGTGTGTCATATCTCTGTGTCAGTGTGTCATATCTCTGTGTCAGTGTGTCATATCTCTGTGTCAGTGTGTCATATCTCTGTGTTTCATTGTGTCATATCTCTGTGTCAGTGTGTCATATCTCTGTGTCAGTGTGTCATATCTCTGTGTCAGTGTGTCATATCTCTGTGTCAGTGTGTCATATCTCTGTGTCAGTGTACTTTAAGTCACGTTTAAAGTATGCGTCTTAGTAATATTGTGCAGTAAGTCTTATGTATACGTGTAAATGTCAATGTGCTTTAAGTCGCGCGTTAAAGCATATGACTAACAATTAATGTTCTTTAAGTCACGCGTTAAAGCATATGACGAACAATTAATGTTCTTTAAGTCACGCGTTAAAGCATATGACTAACAATTAATGTTCTTTAAGTCACGCGTTTAAAGCATATGACTAACAATTAATGTTCTTTAAGTCACGCGTTAAAGCATATGAATAACAATTAATGTTCTTTAAGTCATGCGTTAAATCATATGACTAACAATTAATGTTCTTTAAGTCATGCGCTATGCGTGTGTCTCTGTGTCAATATGCTTTAAGTCACTGTTTATTGGCTCTATCGACGCCCGATTTTAACCGCTTGCTTCTCTTTATATAATAAACCGTCCATAGATCGTCGTTCTCCCGAACTAACGCCTTAGTATGTCATCGAGAATAGAGGATTTTGGGTAGGGAAATCCTTTCATGCAATGACGTCAGCGCATTTCGGCGATTGGTCAATCAGTGCATTTCGTATCAATAATGTCGGTTACGCTTAAAATTATCGCTACTTGATATTGCTTTCCAAACTTATGCGAAGTGACCGGGAGCATAGGGTCAGTTATGAACTGAAATAGCCCTGAAGAGTGAGATATAGAGAACAGTACACAAATACAAACGGAGAGACTCGGAAACTCGAGTCTGCAGTCGTCGCCACGCTCGAGAACTCAAGTGCAATATTTGAAGTTAAAATCTCCCTCGCCTGCAGTGCAACAGAATAGCTCAGTTGGTAAAGCACCCGATCATGCGATAGTCCTTACTTTTGTGGTCCTGGGTTCGATCCGCTTCGACGGCAATTTTATTTTTATTTTTTTCTGAACTCGTAATTCTTGTATTTTATTCATTTGCTTCATTCCAAACGTTTTGGATGATGTAATGAATCGAAATAATCAAAAAGTTGTATAATTATTGAGTACTTCCAGCGGGACAATTTCACTAGAATTTACCATTACATTATTTTTTTAGTAACCTCGGCTTTGGTGAAAATGTAATGCCCTATATGTAACACCGCGTCTACATGTAATGATGAGAACAAGAAAACGTACAAATCATAAATACGAACGGGGCAACTGACTATAGCCAACAAATGCTCGTTCGATAACCCGGGCACGAGGAAGGTATCGTTGCAGTTCAAGTATTTGTTTTCACACGATTAGGTCGAGAGCCGCCGTGGCGGGGTGGTAGTACGATTGCTTGCAGATCTGGCAGTCTCGAGTTCGAGGCCCATAATTTTCAAGTCTTTCGTAAAACATTTTTTCTTAATTTTTCAACTTTGTTTTCTTTTCTTAACTCTATATACTTGTATTTTTTAATTTTTGATTTATCCCAAAGGTTTTGAGTCGTGTATTGAAAATTGAATATAGTGCGTGAGTGCCCTTGAACAGCTAAATTTCCCCCAATCCCTTATTCTATTTTTAGTACGGGATATCCCCAAGGAAAGGTCATCGCGTGTCGACTGCTGGTAATAGTAGTGAAGTACTTCTAGTATAATAGACTTCTGCTAACAATTAATGTGCTTGAAGTCACATGCACAGCGTGTGTCTCAGTGTCAATGTGCCGCTTTGTCACGTGCACAGCGTGTGTCTCGGTGTCAGTGTGCTTTAAGTCACGTGTACAACGTGTGTCTCGGTGTCAATGTGCTTTAAGTCACGTGTACAGCCTGTGTCTCGGTGTCAATGTGCTTTAAGTCACGTGCACAACGTGTGTCTCGGTGTCAATGTGCTTTAAGTCACGTGCACAATGTGTTTCTCGGTGTCAATGTGCTTTAAGTCACGTGCACAATGTGTTTCTTGGTGTCAATGTGCTTTAAGTCACGTGCACAGCGTGTGTCTCGGTGTCAGTGTGCTTTAAGTCACGTGTACAACGTGTGTCTCGGTGTCAATGTGCTTTAAGTCACGTGTACAGCCTGTGTCTCGGTGTCAATGTGCTTTAAGTCACGTGCACAACGTGTGTCTCGGTGTCAATGTGCTTTAAGTCACGTGCACAATGTGTGCCTCGGTGTCAATGTGCATTAAGTCACGTGCACAATGTGTTTCTTGGTGTCAATGTGCTTTAAGTCACGTGCACTGCGTGTGTCTCGGTGTCAATGTCCTTTAAGTCACGTATACAGCCTGTGTCTCGGTGTCAATGTGCTTTAAGTCACGTGCACGTCGTGTGTCTCGGTGTCAGTGTGCTTTAAGTCACGTGCACAGCGTGTGTCTCGATCGGTGTCAGTGTGCTTTAAGTCACGTGCACGGCGTGTGTCTCGGTGTCAGTGTTCTTTAAGTCACGTGCACGTCGTGTGTCTCGGTGTCAATGTGCTTTAAGTCACGTCAGTGCACGTCGTGTGTCTCGGTGTCAATGTGCTTTAAGTCACGTGCACAGCGTGTGTCTCGATGTGAATGTGCTTTAAGTCACGTGCACGTCGTGTGTCTCGGTGTGAATGTGCTTAAAAGTCACGTGCACGTCGTGTGTCTCGGTGTGAATGTGCTTTAAGTCACGTGCCCGTCGTGTGTTGCAAAGACCCCTGTGATGTGTATGGCACCCTCGTGGACCTGTGGCGCGACCCGGAGGCTGGTGCGGACCCAACCCACTGCGATGACGGCTTGGCGACTGGCTGGTACACGTTTCGCCTCGACAAGGATCCCGCCGTCATTCCAACACAATGCTTGCAGGTACCACACTACACTTCATGCCCACACATCAACACAGCTAGTACACTTTAATACAGTACACTTCGTGCCTACACATTAACACAGTACACTTTAGTACACTACACTTCCTGCCCACACATTAACACAGTACACTTTAGTACAGTACACTTCATGCCCACACATTAACACAGTACACTTTAGTACACTACACTTCATGCCCACACATTAGCACAGTACACTTTAATACAGTACAGTTCATTCCCACACATAACTCAGTACAGTTCATTCCCACACATAACTCAGTACAGTTCATTCCCACAGATTAACACAGTACAGTTAATTCCCACACATAACTCAGTACAGTTCATTCCCACACATAACTCAGTACAGTTCATTCCCACACATAACACAGTACAGTTCATTCCCACACATAACACAGTACAGTTCATTCCCACACATAACACAGTACAGTTCATTCCCACACATAACACAGTACAGTTCATTCCCACACATAACTCAGTACAGTTCATTCCCACACATAACACAGTACAGTTCATTCCCACACATAACACAGTACAGTTCATTCCCACACATAACACAGTACAGTTCATTCCCACACATAACTCAGTACAGTTCATTCCCACACATAACACAGTACAGTTCATTCCCACAGATTAACACAGTACAGTTCATTCCCACACATAACACAGTACAGTTCATTCCCACACATAACACAGTACAGTTCATTCCCACACATAACACAGTACAGTTCATTCCCACACATAACTCAGTACAGTTCATTCCCACACATAACTCAGTACAGTTCATTCCCACACATAACACAGTACAGTTCATTCCCACAGATTAACACAGTACAGTTCATTCCCACAGATTAACACAGTACAGTTCATTCCCACACATAACTCAGTACAGTTCATTCCCACACATAACACAGTACAGTTCATTCCCACACATAACTCAGTACAGTTCATTCCCACACATAACACAGTACAGTTCATTCCCACAGATTAACACAGTACAGTTCATTCCCACACATAACACAGTACAGTTCATTCCCACACATAACACAGTACAGTTCATTCCCACACATAACTCAGTACAGTTCATTCCCACACATAACTCAGTACAGTTCATTCCCACACATAACTCAGTACAGTTCATTCCCACACATATAACACAGTACAGTTCATTCCCACACATAACACAGTACAGTTCATTCCCACACATAACTCAGTACAGTTAATTCCCACACATAACTCAGTACAGTTCATTCCCACAGATTAACACATGCAGTGCAGTTCAATCTTTGCTCGCTGAACCATGCCGCCATGTTGCGTGCAGGACAACACGTGCGGTGCAAGGCTGTCACTGCACGTGGACCTCGAGGGACAGCAGCTGCCGCAGGTTGGCGACAACATCAGCGCCGTGCTGTGCGGCTCCTACAACGTGCTGGGCGCCATAGACTGCTGCGTGCAACGTCAGTCTGTCGTCATCAAGCGTTGCAGCGATGACGTCATCATCTACAACCTCAGACCGCAGTCTGTCTGTCCCGCCGCTGTTTGTGCCACGCGTAGGTTGCTCTGTTGTGATTATATGTTGCTACAGGTTTGAGTTGCTGTGTTGTGATTATACGTTGCTACAGGTTTGAGTTGCTGTGTTGTGTTTATACGTTGCTACTGGTTTGAGTTGCTGTGTTGTGTTTATACGTTGCTACAGGTTTGAGTTGCTGTGTTGTGATTATACGTTGCTACAGGTTTGAGTTGCTGTGTTGTGATTATACGTTGCTACAGGTTTCAGTTGCTGTGTTGTGATTATACGTTGCTACTGGTTTGAGTTGCTGTGTTGTGTTTATACGTTGCTACAGGTTTGAGTTGCTGTGTTGTGTTTATACGTTGCTACAGGTTTGAGTTGCTGTGTTGTGTTTATACGTTGCTACAGGTTTGAGTTGCTGTGTTGTGTTTATACGTTGCTACAGGTTTGAGTTGCTGTGTTGCTTACACGTTGCTACAGGTCTAAAATGCTTAGTGACACGTTGGTGCAGGTTAAAGTTGCTTAGTGACACGTTGGTGCAGGTTAAAGTTGCTGAGTGACGCGTTGGTGCAGGTTACAGTTGCTGAGTGACACGTTGGTGCAGGTTACAGTTGCTGAGTGACACGTTGGTGCAGGTTACAGTTGCTGAGTGACACGTTGGTGCAGGTTACAGTTGCTGAGTGACACGTTGGTGCAGGTTACAGTTGCTGAGTGACACGTTGGTGCAGGTTAAAGTTGCTGAGTGACACGTTGGTGCAGGTTAAAGTTGCTGAGTGACACGTTGGTGCAGGTTAAAGTTGCTGAGTGACACGTTGGTGCAGGTTAAAGTTGCTGAGTGACACGTTGGTGCAGGTTAAAGTTGCTGAGTGACACGTTGGTGCAGGTTAAAGTTGGTGAGTGACACGTTGGTGCAGGTTAAAGTTGCTGAGTGACACGTTGGTGCAGGTTAAAGTTGCTGAGTGACACGTTGGTGCAGGTTAAAGTTGCTGAGTGACACGTTGGTGCAGGTTAAAGTTTCTGAGTGACACGTTGGTGCAGGTTAAAGTTGCTGAGTGACACGTTGGTGCAGGTTAAAGTTGCTCAGTGACACGGTGGTGCAGGTTAAAGTTGCTCAGTGACATGGTGGTGCAGGTTAAAGTTGCTGAGTCACACGTTGGTGCAGGTTAAAGTTGCTGAGTGACACGTTGGTGCAGGTTAAAGTTGCTCAGTGACACGGTGGTGCAGGTTAAAGTTGCTGAGTGACACGGTGGTGCAGGTTAAAGTTGCTCAGTGACACGTTGGTGCAGGTTAAAGTTGCTGAGTGACACGTTGGTGCAGGTTAAAGTTGCTCAGTGACACGGTGGTGCAGGTTAAAGTTGCTGAGTGACACGGTGGTGCAGGTTAAAGTTGCTGAGTCACACGTTGGTGCAGGTTAAAGTTGCTGAGTGACACGTAGGTGCAGGTTAAAGTTGCTGAGTGACACGTTGGTGCAGGTTAAAGTTGCTGAGTGACACGGTGGTGCAGGTTAAAGTTGCTGAGTGACACGTTGGTGCAGGTTAAAGTTGCTGAGTGACACGTTGGTGCAGGTTAAAGTTGCTCAGTGACACGTTGGTGCAGGTTAAAGTTGCTGAGTGACACGTTGGTGCAGGTTAAAGTTGCTCAGTGACACGGTGGTGCAGGTTAAAGTTGCTCAGTGACATGGTGGTGCAGGTTAAAGTTGCTGAGTGACACGTTGGTGCACGTTAAAGTTGCTCAGTGACACGGTGGTGCAGGTTAAAGTTGCTCAGGGACACGTTGGTACAGGTTAAAGTTGCTCAGTGACACGTTGGTACAGGTTAAAGTTGCTGAGTGACACGTTGGTGCAGGTTAAAGTTTCTGAGTGACACGTTGGTGCAGGTTAAAGTTGCTGAGTGACACGGTGGTGCAGGTTAAAGTTGCTGAGTGACACGTTGGTGCAGGTTAAAGTTGCTGAGTGACACGGTGGTGCAGGTTAAAGTTGCTGAGTGACACGGTGGTTAGGGTTGGTGCACGTTAAAGTTGCTCAGTGACACGGTGGTGCAGGTTAAAGTTGCTCAGGGACACGTTGGTACAGGTTAAAGTTGCTCAGTGACACGTTGGTACAGGTTAAAGTTGCTGAGTGACACGTTGGTGCAGGTTAAAGTTTCTGAGTGACACGTTGGTGCAGGTTAAAGTTGCTGAGTGACACAGTGGTGCAGGTTAAAGTTGCTGAGTGACACGGTGGTGCAGGTTAAAGTTGCTGAGTGACACGTTGGTGCAGGTTAAAGTTGCTGAGTGACACGTTGGTGCAGTTTAAAGTTGCTCAGTGACACGGTGGTGCAGGTTAAAGTTGCTCAGTGACACGTTGGTACAGGTTAAAGTTGCTCAGTGACACGTTGGTACAGGTTAAAGTTGCTGAGTTACACGTTGGTGCAGGTTAAAGTTGCTGAGTGACACGTTGGTGCAGGTTAAAGTTGCTCAGTGACACGGTGGTGCAGGTTAAAGTTGCTCAGTGACACGTTGGTACAGGTTAAAGTTGCTCAGTGACACGGTGGTGCAGGTTAAAGATGCTCAGTGACACGTTGGTACAGGTTAAAGTTGCTCAGTGACACGTTGGTACAGGTTAAAGTTGCTGAGTGACACGTTGGTGCAGGTTAAAGTTGCTCAGTGACATGTTGGTACAAGTTAAAGTTGCTGAGTGACACGGTGGTGCAGGTTAAAGTTGCTCAGTGACACGTTGGTACAGGTTAAAGTTGCTGAGTGACACGTTGGTGCAGGTTAAAGTTGCTCAGTGACATGTTGGTACAAGTTAAAGTTGCTGAGTGACACGGTGGTGCAGGTTAAAGTTGCTGAGTGACACGGTGGTGCAGGTTAAAGTTGCTCAGTGACACGTTGGTACAGGTTAAAGTTGCTGAGTGACACGTTTGTGCAGGTTAAAGTTGCTGTGCAATAGCGTTAATTATGGATTGTTGTTATCATCATTTACATAAAAACTTATCTGTTAATCCAAACAATGATATACTTACTGTGATGTTCTTAACTACACTTTAACATGGAATGTATGTATGTATGTATGTATGTATGTATGTATGTATGTATGTATGTATGTATGTATGTAGGTATGTATGTAGGTATGTATGCATGTGTGTTGGTGTGTCGGTGTGTCATGTGTGCAAGTAAAAAGGGTATTGTAGTTGTACATATATTACTTTAGATATTTTTTTTTGTTATCATGGGTTTTATGAATTTTCTTCTCTTATTCTTTTATAATTATTAATTAATGACCTATATGTGCTGATGACCAATTTAATTTCCTTTGTTGGATCAATAAAATGTTATGAGTTATGAGTTATGAGTTATGAGTTAAAGTTGCTCAGTGACACAGTGGTGCAGGTTAAAGTTGCTCAGTGACACGTTGGTACAGGTTAAAGTTGCTCAGTGACACGTTAGTACAGGTATTAGTTCTCTGTTGTGTTTACACGTTGGCTTAATTTGCCTCCAGGGACTAGTTGCTCTGTTATATTTACATGTTGGTGCAGGAACGCTTTGCAAACGGTACATGTGCACTGTTGACTTTGCTATGCTAGGTTTCTGTGTCACACACTGATTGGTTGAAACTCTAAGTATGAACAGCATTCCTTGACTGCACGAAGCCTTGATACCAGTGTTTGTTGTCTACAGGTTTGAGGGGTGTGATACCAGTGTTTGTCGTCTACAGGTTTGAGGGATGTGATACCAGTGTTTGTTGTCTACAGGTTTGAGGGATGTGATACCAGTGTTTGTTGTCTACAGGTTTGAGGGGTGTGATACCAGTGTTTGTCGTCTACAGGTTTGAGGGATGTGATACCAGTGTTTGTCGTCTACAGGTTTGAGGGGTGTGATACCAGTGTTTGTCGTCTACAGGTTTGAGGGGTGTGATACCAGTGTTTGTCGTCTACAGGTTTGAGGGATGTGATACCAGTGTTTGTCGTCTACAGGTTTGAGGGGTGTGATACCAGTGTTTGTTGTCTACAGGTTTGAGGGGTGTGATACCAGTGTTTGTCGTCTGCAGGTTTGAGGGGTGTGATACCAGTGTTTGTCGTCTACAGGTTTGAGGGGTGTGATACCAGTGTTTGTCGTCTACAGGTTTGAGGGATGTGATACCAGTGTTTGTCGTCTACAGGTTTGAGGGGTGTGATACCAGTGTTTGTTGTCTACAGGTTTGAGGGGTGTGATACCAGTGTTTGTCGTCTACAGGTTTGAGGGGTGTGATACCAGTGTTTGTCGTCTACAGGTTTGAGGGATGTGATACCAGTGTTTGTCGTCTACAGGTTTGAGGGGTGTGATACCAGTGTTTGTTGTCTACAGGTTTGAGGGATGTGATACCAGCCCAGTACCTTGCCAAGCCTGGTGACCGACCCCAATCTCTGCCTGCAGTAACCATGACTACAAGTGCTGAAACAGGTGTGTATTTGTTCTTACACCAGCTGTAATAACATTTTGGGAGGTCAGCTGAGGCCCATACAGGAACACCAGGGGACACTATCCAAGCTGGTCATTCATAGATCGGAGCTGCATTATGTCCCCTCGTTGTGTTCTAAAGGAGGAGGTCCTCAGTGGTGTGTTGTCTGTGCAGTGGGTTAGTGTGCCCTCGTTGTGTTCTGAAGGAGGAGTGCCTCAGTGGTGTGTTGTCTGTGCAGTGGGTTAGTGTGCCCTCGTTGTGTTCTGAAGGAGGAGTGCCTCAGTGGTGTGTTGTCTGTGCAGTGGGTTAGTGTGCCCTCGTTGTGTTCTGAAGGAGGAGGTCCTCAGTGGTGTGTTGTCTGTGCAGTGGGTTAGTGTGCCCTCGTTGTGTTCTGAAGGAGGAGTGCCTCAGTGGTGTGTTGTCTGTGCAGTGGGTTAGTGTGCCCTCGTTGTGTTCTGAAGGAGGAGGTCCTCAGTGGTGTGTTGTCTGTGCAGTGGGTTAGTGTGCCCTCGTTGTGTTCTGAAGGAGGAGTGCCTCAGTGGTGTGTTGTCTGTGCAGTGGGTTAGTGTGCCCTCGTTGTGTTCTGAAGGAGGAGGTCCTCAGTGGTGTGTTGTCTGTGCAGTGGGTTAGTGTGCCCTCGTTGTGTTCTGAAGGAGGAGTGCCTCAGTGGTGTGTTGTCTGTGCAGTGGGTTAGTGTGCCCTCGTTGTGTTCTGAAGGAGGAGTGCCTCAGTGGTGTGTTGTCTGTGCAGTGGGTTAGTGTGCCCTCGTTGTGTTCTGAAGGAGGAGTGCCTCAGTGGTGTGTTGTCTGTGCAGTGGGTTAGTGTGCCCTCGTTGTGTTCTGAAGGAGGAGTGCCTCAGTGGTGTGTTGTCTGTGCAGTGGGTTAGTGTGCCCTCGTTGTGTTCTGAAGGCCAAGGAGGATTAGGGTTAGGGTTATTGTTAGCTGTGCAGTGGGTTAGTGTGCCCGAAGGATTGCCCCTGTGTCCGATAATGACTTAGTTTTGACGATATTCTTCAGCTTTATGGGCAGGAGCTACCTTCAAATACCGTTTTTCTCTTCAAGTCATTGCCCACAGCATTAATGAATTAGAACTGTGACAAGATAATTTCAAAACTATTCATCGGAATGATTTGAACTTTTGCAAAATTGTTTTGGACATTCTGATAGATGTTTTGTTTCAGACGATTTTCTCCACATGTTCACGGATGACAAGATAATTGCAACATTGTTCATCAGAATGATTTTAACCTTTGCAGAATTGTTTTAGACATTCTGATAGATGTTGTGTTCCAGACGATTTTCTCTAGCAAAATCAGTTAACAAGATACACATTTTCCAGTTTTCATAAATATTTACCCACAAAGTCAATATTTGTATATCTTTAACTGTTTTTTCTTGAGAAAATCGTCTGGAACACAACATCTATCAGAATGTCTAAAATAATTCTGCAAAGGTTAAAATCATTCTGATGAATAGTGTTTAAATTATCTTGTCATCCGTGAACTAACATGTTTTGATTCAACGCTTTGCTTATTTTTCAATTCATAATTTTTGTTAAAGTCAATCTAAGAGCAATTTTTCGGGGGACCATATATATATAGAGAATACTACATGGCTTGCTGTTGCTTTTTTTAAATAGTAAACAGCTCGCTTTCGCTCGCAGTTCAATATTTAAAAAAACATCTCAGTGGTACGACACAGCAAGCCATGTAGTATTCTGTTTATCCTACATACTGTACGTACGTGTATTTTACTGAAAATGTCCTGCAGTCGAGGCAGCTAAATTGAAGACGCTTGGTTTTGGAACCTCGATCTCTTCTAAAGCCTCGTGCAATCTATTACGTCAAAGTAAGGAAACGTCACTCTGAAATTGTGGCGTGACGTGTTACTTCTAAAATTTCATCGAGGGTAATTAGCGAGCGCAATTTTTTTTCTATAATGACGTTTGTCTCGGTGACTTTGGCATCATAAGCAGTGAAAAAACAGGTCCCTGCCAGACTTGCTTGACATGACCTCATTTACATGATATACACACGTGTGATTTGAACGATTATTATCTCACGAGTGTCTCTCTCACGTATGTAGGATAAACTATCATTCTACGTACATTGAATCAAATGCACACCAAATTTTAACACAAACAGTACTGTTTTATGAATGTTGTGGTCAATTGACTTAGAAAAGAAAAACGGTGTATTTGAAGTTAGCTTCTGCCCTTAAAAGGAAAAGTGCTTCATTCGTGTGCTTTCTGTGCAGTGGGTTAGTGTGTGTGTGTGTGTGTGTGTGTGTGTGTGTGTGTGTGTGTGTGTGTATGCGTGTGTGTGTGTGTATGTGTGTGTGTGTGTGTATGTGTGTGTGTGTGTGTGTGTGTGTGTGTGTGGGTGTGTGTGTATGTATGTGTGTGTGTGTGTGTGTGTGTTTGCGTGTGTGTGTGTGTGTGTGTGTATGTGTGTGTGTGTGTGTGTATGTGTGGGTGTGTGTGTATATGTGTGTGTGTGTATGTGTGTGTGTGGGTGTGTGTGTATGTGAGTGTGTGTGTGTGTGTGTGTGTGTGTGTATGTGTGTGTGCACAGGCATGCGAGACTAGTTTTAATTGACACTCGTACTTTACCGTAAAGCCGGGATCCATATTTTGTACTTTACCGTAAAGCCGGGATCCATATTTTGTACTTTACCGTAAAGCCGGGATCCATATTTTGTACTTAATTACCGTAAAGCCGGGATCCATATTTTGTTTACCTTTGCAATCGAAGGTCAGAGAATGGTTGTAGCATGTGGTCAGGGAAAGGGTTGTTTTCCATTAAAGACACCAGACAAGCTTAATAGCAGCATTCAGCCAAAAATACATTTGCCTACTGTAACAATTGTCAGAGAAACGTGATAGCAGGTCGGAAGAAAATCTTATCATTTATCTTTTTTACACGCTAAGGTTTTCCCGCTTTGACTATCCCCTCTCACTCTCGTTTCAGAAACACCATCTGCATCGTCAGACACCACTTCGTCAGACACCACTTCGTCAGGTTTGCCAGACGTACGTAAACTCTCTCCCCCATCCACCCTCTATAACATGACTCTTATCTCTTGTGTTAAGGTCCACCCTCTATAACATGACTCTTATCACTTGTGTTAAGGTCCACCCTCTATAATATGACTCTTATCACTTGTGTTAAGGTCCACCCTCTATAATATGACTCTTATCACTTGTGTTAAGGTCCACCCTCTATAACATTACTCTTATCACTTGTGGTAAGCTCCACCCTCTATAATATGACTCTTATCACTTGTTTTCGCTTACATTACAAATAACTCACAGTAACATGTGTTGAGGTGTTGACCGTATTTCTGTCATTATCATCAGTACATTACATGTGTTAGATTGTCACCGTAATTCTGTCATCATCATCATCATCATCATCATCATCATCATCATCATCATCATCATCATCATCATCCTCCTCCTCATCAGGACATTACATGTGTTAGATTGTCACCGTAATTCTGTTATCATCATCATCATCATCATCATCATCATCATCATCATCATCATCATCATCATCATCATCATTATCATCATCATCGTCAGGACATTACATGTGTTAGATTGTCGCCGTATTTTTTGTCATCATCGTCAGGACGTTACATGTGTTAGATTGTCACCGTATTTCTGTCATCATCATCAGGACATTACATGTGTTAGATTGTCACCGTATTTCTGTCATCATCATCATCATCAGGACATTACATGTGTTAGATTGTCACCGTATTTCTGTCATCATCATCATCATCAGGACATTACATGTGTTAGATTGTCACCGTAATTCTTTCATCATCATCAGGACATTACATGTGTTAGATTGTCACCGTAATTCTGTCATCATCATCAGGACATTACATGTGTTAGATTGTCACCGTATTTTCTGTCATCATCATCATCATCATCATCATCATCATCATCATCATCATCATCATCATCATCATCATCATTATTATGAGTTATTTCTAATATGCTGACTGTCAGCAAATTAAAAATAACGGTTTTATTACCGTTTATTTCGACCAAAAGAAATTTCGAAGCGACAGCGCGAATTAGACAGAACAGCCACAATGGGAACTTGAGCGCTCCTACCTGATTATGCCTGTCAGACAAAGAATTCTCGTGACCTTGGTCAGCCAATCAGAGTCACACACCTGACGTGATGAATATTCACAGGTCAAATGCGTTTGACACACAACAATCTCGCAAGATAAACCATGTTGAACATGCGTTTCGGTTGCTTTGGTTTTTCTTGTTGAACAGAGAGCGACAGATTTAGAACCGACTCCAGACAGATGGGAAATGACGTAAAGATACATTTGACGTAAAGCGAGTGACGTAGTTTCACTTGATTTTTCCGAACTTTGATCATTTAGATTTCAAGTGTTGAAGTGAGCGGGTCGGCATTGCATACTCAGAGGGTGGGTGGTGCCTTGCACCCACCGACAAAACTCGCTTTTTGGTATTTTTATTTTAGATAAAGAGAGTATTATCTGACAGCATTTGAAGTGTCAGTCTTTAGAATAAATCACGCTGATATTAATGATTTACATTTTTACTTTGTCTTCTTCATTTTTAGCGTGATAAACAAAAAGGGTCCCTGCCTGAACGTTATAACATTTAGAGGGTCACCTAGAATCCGTCCTGATTGGTCAAAAAGCCATAATTTTATGGGGCACTGAATTGGTAATAACAGGGCATTACATGTGTTAGATTGTCACCGTATTTCTGTCATCATCATAAGGACATTTCATGTGTTAGATTGTCACCGTATTTCTGTCATCATCATCAGGACATTACATGTGTTAGATTGTCACCGTATTTCTGTAATCATCATAAGGACATTTCATGTGTTAGATTGTCACCGTATTTCTGTAATCATCATAAGGACATTTCATGTGTTAGATTGTCACCGTATTTCTGTAATCATCATAAGGACATTTCATGTGTTAGATTGTCACCGTATTTCTGTAATCATCATAAGGACATTTCATGTGTTAGATTGTCACCGTATTTCTGTAATCATCATAAGGACATTACATGTGTTAGATTGTCACCGTATTTCTGTAATCATCATAAGGACATTTCATGTGTTAGATTGTCACCGTATTTCTGTAATCATCATAAGGACATTACATGTGTTAGATTGTCACCGTATTTCTGTAATCATCATAAGGACATTTCATGTGTTAGATTGTCACCGTATTTCTGTCATCATCATCATGACGTTATATGTGTTAAATTGTCACCGTATTTCTGTCATCATCAAAAGGACGTTACATGTGTTAGATTGTCACCGTATTTCTGTCGTCATCATCATGACGTTAATATGTGTTAAATTGTCACCGTATTTCTGTCATCATCAAAAGGACGTTACATGTGTTAGATTGTCACCGTATTTCTGTCATCATCATCATTTGGTTATTTGAGATGTGTTAGATTGTCACCGTATTTCTGTCATCATCATCATCATTTGGTTATTTGAGATGTGTTAGATTGTCACCGTATTTCTGCCTACCTCGCCAGGAGATCACACGCAGACTGGGAACAATGGAGGCCAGCAGTAGCACGACTTCCGTAACCACGGCAACCGCCTCTACTGGTCAGGCGTCCCCCAGTAGTCCAGCCACCTCCACCATCCCCCCAGCCACCAGTGGGTCGCCACGTGTCCTCACTTCATCGGTCAGCGTCAACAGCTTAGGCGACAACGCGACGGACAGCGTGTCCTCCTTGTCGAACGACGAGTCCTCCTTGCCGGACGACGAGTCCTTCACACACAACAGGTCGGAGGTCGCGACAACGACGGACAGCCTGGACGCGAGGTCAGAGAACGACACCTTGATGACGCTCCACAACACCACGATGATGACGTCACTAACTCCCTTTATGACGTCAGTAGCGCCCGTCATGACAGTCGTCACGTCTGCAACAGCCCCGCCGTCCGCTGAGCCCAGGACCGCCACCGTGACGTCAGTACCAACCGCTGGGGTTGCCTCGACATTTCCAGGCACGACCACAGCAATACCCCAAGGTGCCAGCACCCCCCTCCCCCCGCAACGGTCCTCCCTCCCCTCCACCTCCACCGGACCTCCGTCACTTCCTCCACAGTCGTCACAAGCTGTCCGCTTCGTCTTGCGCGGCGCGTTTAAGGTGAGTGCATGTTGTCCTGATGACGTCACGTGTGACAGGTACAGACAGGGCTGATTGCATGAGGTGAGTGTTGTCCTGATGACGTCACTTGTGACAGGTACAGACAGGGCTGATTACATGAGGTGAGTGTTGTCCTGATGACGTCACTTGTGACAGGTACAGACAGGGCTGATTACATGAGGTGAGTGTTGTCCTGATGACGTCACGTGTGACAGGTACAGACAGGGCTGATTACATGAGGTGAGTGTTGTTCTGATGACGTCACTTGTGACAGGTACAGACAGGGCTGATTACATGAGGTGAGTGTTGTTCTGATGACGTCACTTGTGACAGGTACAGACAGGGCTGATTACATGAGGTGAGTGTTGTTCTGATGACGTCACCAGTGACAGGTACAGACAGGGCTGATTACATGAGGTGAGTGTTGTCCTGATGACGTCACGTGTGACAGGTACAGACAGGGCTGATTACATGAGGTGAGTGTTGTCCTGATGACGTCACTTGTGACAGGTACAGACAGGGCTGATTACATGAGGTGAGTGTTGTTCTGATGACGTCACTTGTGACAGGTACAGACAGGGCTGATTACATGAGGTGAGTGTTGTTCTGATGACGTCACGTGTGACAGGTACAGACAGGGCTGATTACATGAGGTGAGTGTTGTTCTGATGACGTCACTTGTGACAGGTACAGACAGGGCTGATTACATGAGGTGAGTGTTGTCCTGATGACGTCACTTGTGACAGGTACAGACAGGGCTGATTACATGAGGTGAGTGTTGTTCTGATGACGTCACTTGTGACAGGTACAGACAGGGCTGATTACATGAGGTGAGTGTTGTTCTGATGACGTCACTTGTGACAGGTACAGTCAGGGCTGATTACATGAGGTGAGTGTTGTTCTGAAGACGTCACGTGTGACAGGTACAGACAGGGCTGATTACATGAGGTGAGTGTAGATGTAACCGCTTGTTTTAGTTTCGGAAGACGTCATACATACATGTTACCAATTGTTTTAGTTTCAAAGCTGTTATAGCTCTAAGATATAGAGGAAGAGCGAGTGTTATAAGGACCTCAGGGACTCTAATGTGATGTCATTGCAGGGGGCTAAACTGACGTCCAGAGATCTAAAAGTGAATGTGATGTCATTGCAGGAAGACTTGTTTCTTGATCAGCTCGAGCATTTTGCGCGTAACTTCTCCAACCAGTTGAGACAGAGTGACGTCAGCAGCAATGTCACTGACATCAGCATGACGTCACACCCGTCACGGGACAACATCACTGTTGTAGATGTCGACATTAAGGATCCGCTGACCAACGGTACGAAGCATGGTGTGTGTGTGTGTGTGTGTGTGTGTGTGTGTGTGTTTGTTTGTTTGTTTGTTTATTTGTTGCTTAACGTCCAGCCGACTACGCAGAGCCATATCAGGACGAGGAAGGGGGGGATGAAGGGGGCCACTTGTCAAGCGATTCCTGTTTACAAATGCACTAACCCATTACTTGTGTCCCAGCAGGCTTTAGTAAAACTAAATTAATACCTACTGGAAGATTACCAGTTTCCAGTATGTCAAAATAGGCTTAACCTATCTACTGCTGGACTTACATCAGAACACTAACAGATTAAACTATACATGAATCGCGAAACAAGCGGCAAGAGAAGAGATTTTTGGAAAAAATACAGGTGAATGAGCAAGAAGGCAGAAAAAAGAAAAGAATTCATGAAGAAAAAGAGAGCATGACAGGAAAGAGGAACCAAAAATCTACCTAACAGCAAACTAGAAAGCTCCTGCGGTTCCAAAAACAGGAGGGGCCTTTAATTTCATAACCGCAGTGCCCCACTGCGGGTGTGTGTGTGTGTGTGTGTGTGTGTGTGTGTGTGTGTGTGTGTGAATATCAAGAGTAAACATGCAAGTGGGTTTACTTTTGCAGATACTGTACCAGCTGCACATCTGTTGGATTTAATGCGAAACTCCAATTTTACACAACAGATTTCCATTCACGTGAGTCTCTGTGTCTGACGTGTATTTACGTCTCTGTCTGTCCAACATAATTATGATGATGTCCTGTCACCAGTAACCCTGTGTAATGGATGTCCTGTCACCAGTAACCCTGTGTAATGGATGTCTTGTCACCAGTAGCCCTGTGTAATGGATGTCTTGTCACCAGTAGCCCTGTGTAATGGATGTCTTGTCACCAGTAGCCCTGTGTAATGGATGTCCTGTCACCAGTAGCCCTGTGTAATGGATGTCCTGTCACCAGTAACCCTGTGTAATGGATGTCTTGTCACCAGTAGCCCTGTGTAATGGATGTCTTGTCACCAGTAGCCCTGTGTAATGGATGTCCTGTCACCAGTAGCCCTGTGTAATGGATGTCCTGTCACCAGTAGCCCGGTGTAATTGACCTCTCACTGTTCTGTCCACAGACACACATGATTGTAGAGGCGATGTGCGCGGCCCTTGATCGGTGTGACGTCAGCAGGACCGGCAGTGTCATCAGGTCGAAGTCTCTTTTCAAGCAGAATCAGGCCGTGTTCATCGCGGTCATCGCCATGGCAACGCTTTGCCTGCTGATCCTCTTGCTCGGCCTGCTCTACGTCCGCTGCCGCCGGCAGGGAACCTGGGTGCTCTCCCCTGACCACGAGGTGAGTGTTGTGGTGCTCTCCCCTGACCATGGGGTGAGTATTGTGTTGCTCTCCCCTGACCATGAGGTGAGTATTGTGTTGCTCTCCCCTGACCATGAGGTGAGTGTTGTCTCTCCTGACCACGAGGTGAGTGTTGTCTCCCCTGACCACGAGGTGAGTGTTGTCTCCCCTGACTTGACCACGAGGTGAGTGTTGTCTCCCCTGACCTGACCACGAGGTGAGTGTTGTGGTGCTCTCCCCTGACCACGAGGTGAGTGTTTTCTCCCCTGACCACGAGGTGAGTGTTGTGGTGCTCTCCCCTGACCACGAGGTGAGTGTTGTGGTGCTCTCCCCTGACCACGAGGTGAGTGTTGTGGTGCTCTCCCCTGACCACGAGGTGAGTGTTGTGGTGCTCTCCCCTGACCACGAGGTGAGTGTTGTAGTGCTCTCCCCTGACCACGAGGTGAGTGTTGTAGTGCTCTCCCCTGACCACGAGGTGAGTGTTGTGGTGCTCTCCCCTGACCACGAGGTGAGTGTTGTGGTGCTCTCCCCTGACCACGAGGTGAGTGTTGTGGTGCTCTCCCCTGACCACGAGGTGAGTGTTGTGGTGCTCTCCCCTGACCACGAGGTGAGTGTTGTCTCCCCTGACCACGAGGTGAGTGTTGTGGTGCTCTCCCCTGACCACGAGGTGAGTGTTGTGGTGCTCTCCCCTGACCAAGAGGTGAGTGTTGTGGTGCTCTCCCCTGACCACGAGGTGAGTGTTGTGGTGCTCTCCCCTGACCACGAGGTGAGTGTTGTCTCCCCTGACCACGAGGTGAGTGTTGTGGTGCTCTCCCCTGACCAAGAGGTGAGTGTTGTGGTGCTCTCCCCTGACCACGAGGTGAGTGTTTTCTCCCCTGACCACGAGGTGAGTGTTGTGGTGCTCTCCCCTGACCACGAGGTGAGTGTTGTCTCCCCTGACCACGAGGTGAGTGTTGTGGTGCTCTCCCCTGACCATGAGGTGAGTGTTGTCTCCCCTGACCACGAGGTGAGTGTTGTCTCCCCTGACCAAGAGGTGAGTGTTGTGGTGCTCTCCCCTGACCACGAGGTGAGTGTTTTCTCCCCTGACCACGAGGTGAGTGTTTTCTCCCCTGACCACGAGGTGAGTGTTGTCTCCCCTGACCAAGAGGTGAGTGTTGTGGTGCTCTCCCCTGACCACGAGGTGAGTGTTTTCTCCCCTGACCACGAGGTGAGTGTTTTCTCCCCTGACCACGAGGTGAGTGTTGTGGTGCTCTCCCCTGACCAAGAGGTTTGTTTTGCTTAACGCCCAGTCCACCACGAAGGGTGATATCAGGGCGGTGCTGCTTTGACATTTAACGTGCGCCACACACAAGACAGAAGTCGCAGCACAGGCTTCATGTCTCACCCAGTCACATTATTCTGACACCGGACCAACCAGTCCGAACACTAACCCCATAATGCCAGATGCCAGGCGGAGCAGCCACTAGATTGCCAATTTTAAAGTCTTAGGTATGACCCGGCCGGGGTTCGAACCCACGACCTCCCGCTCACTGGGCGGACGCCTTACCACTAGGCCACCGTGTTGCGGTCTTGACCAAGAGGTGAGTGTTGTAGTGCTCTCCCCTGACCACGAGGTGAGTGTTTTAGTGCTCTCCCCTGACCACGAGGTGAGTGTTGTCTCCCCTGACCACGAGGTGAGTGTTGTAGTGCTCTCCCCTGACCATGAGGTGAGTGTTGTCTCCCCTGACCACGAGGTGAGCGTTGTAGTGCTCTCCCCTGACCATGAGGTGAGTGTTGTCTCCCCTGACCACGAGGTGAGCGTTGTGGTGCTCTCCCCTGACCATAGGTGAGTGTTGTCTCCCCTGACCATGAGGTGAGTGTTGTGGTGCTCTCCCCTGACCACGAGGTGAATGTTGTGGTGCTCTCCCCTGACCATGAGGTGAGTATGGTGACTGGATTTAGAGGGGGGGGGGGGGGGGTTGGTTCCTAGGTCCCTGAAGCTCCCTATACCCCGTAAAGCTCCCTATACCCCGTAAAGCTCCCTATACCCCGTAAAGCTCCCTATACCCCGTAAAGCTCCCTATACCCCGTAAAGCTACATATTCTTTAAGGAGAGACCCAACATACCAATTTTAAATGCTAAATTTCAAGAGCCTATGGAGGACAAGCCCCTCCCCGCCATGTTAAGGTAGACGGAGATATGCAGCAAAGGGCTTTTATCAGTCACTTGCTCTGCTACACACAAATAAGTTCTTATATCATGTTCAAATAGAATAAAGTCCTTTTCTTGTTCCAGGAGAAAGGCCTTGAGCCTGGGGGTGTGGAGAGCCCCATGACAGACGCTCAGATAACGCGAGGGGAGGAGGAGGAGGGGGAGGGGGAGGGAGTGGTGACGGCCAACGGACATGAGCGAGCCCACACACCAGATGACATCCCTGCTGCCGACGAAGACAACGGGTGGGTGGTGCCTCTCGACCAAGCCCCGGCCCCCGCGTCTGATTGGCTGGCCCCCAAATCGGAGGACACGCAATTCTGAGCGCCTCAGAACACACTACACACACACACAGATAGACAGACAGACAGACAGACAGACAGAGACACAGACACACACACACCTAAACCAGATCATATGATTTCTGTTTGTGATGGGGTCTGGCTGCTGCTGTCTCCTTGTATACCCTAGGGAACGTTTTGTGTTCCCATAGCAGTTTTTATAGGGCCATTAATTTAACTCTAAACTCTGAAACCTGTTTGACTGGCTTTGCCTCCAAGAGTAATGTGTGTTTCGGTCTCAAAAAGTATGTGCATAGTTTATATTTGATTTCAATCTTCTGAGAAGAATATTAAATACACTGTTCTTTGATCATACAATTATATTAACTTTGTTTTTAACTGGGTGTGTCAGGACTTAAAAATAATGCATGGGTGAAACTCTTCCGCCTCAGGGCGAAAATTCGCCAAATGAAATTGGTCAAATAAGGAATTCCTTATTTTGAAAATCTTTAAAAAAAAAAGTAAAAAAGTAAAAAAAAAAAGTTGTTTTTTTTTCTTTTCTTTTTTTGCCGGCGATCCGATCCGTTTTTCCCCTAACACAGTGACCGGACATCGCTGAGTCTTTGTTTAACTGGGTGCGCGAATTATCAGACTTATACAGCTTGGCATTTGTTACCATGTTTAATGTGCAAATTTGTGTGTTTGAGATACCAGGATAGGCCTACTTTTACCCTTAAAAGCCTGATTTTTCGTTTTCTTTACTAGCAGGGCGTTGCCCCTGCACCCCACCAGGGCCTGGGCGGCCCCTGGACCCCGGCCTCATTTTCCTTATTTTCAATTCTGATCAGTTTCACCCATGATAATGTTATGTATTAAAATATTAATGACGAAACTGATATGCAGCAGTTCCTACCGATGATGAAATCCCTGCTGGCAAACCATAGTTACAACTTTCTAGGATAATCATAAAAGGAACTGCTCTGTAATAATACAATTATACAATCTTCTAACTAGGTGTGTCAGGACTTAAAAATAGTGTTTCATGTAAAAATCTTTGTGAAGATCATACTGAAATGCAACACTTCCTACTGATGATGAAATCCCTGCTAGGAAATTCTGGTTAAAATTATGTGTGCAGACACACCCGACAGGTCAGCGGAACAGATGTAAATATTGCTATTTCATATGTTAGGTAGATTTCCATTGGTCAATTGGGCAAAACTGAGCTCATTGCAAAAGTGATATCGACGACATTTCCGTCGATATCAGTTTGCTCTGTGTAATGGATGTCCTGTCACCAGTAGCCGACCTCTTTATTGCTCCCCCACTTCAAAAACAAAGACACCTACATTTAAAAAAAAATATATATATGAAAATGTAATAATCCCAGAATTTAGTTGAGCAAGTGACTAATTACTTTTTGAAAAGACATTTGGAAATACTGGAAAGTACAAGAAAAGAGTGAACAAAAAGAAATAGTAATCAGAGGGAGGGATATGGAACAGCCAAAACTGAGACAAATACTTTTGTAATTTATTTACTGTGAATACAAAATGTCCAGAGAATTAGCAATATTCCTAACATTGACGGATTGTGTGATGATATCTTCTGCTATGGTCTGTTGAGACAGTGATATCAAAATCTCCGGTCTCGATGTTGATATCACTGTCTCAACAGACCATAGCAGAAGATATCATCACACAGTCAGTCAATATTGGGTAATGTTATTAGCATTTGTGTGGGTGGCATTATTTTGGGGTCACCCTGTACCTGGATGTTTATTGTTTTATTCTACATACGTGAGTGAGACCACTGATGGGATAACACTATCGTTCAAACCACATGTGTGTATATCATGTAAAACTAGTTTGGCAGGGACCTGCTTTTCGACTGCTTATGACGCCAGAGTCACCGAGACAAACGTCATTATGGAAACCCTTTTACACTATGCTGTTTCTCCTGGTAGAAGTTTTAGAACTTTCACGTCACGCTACACTTTCAGTCTAGAGTGATGTGTCTTTGGTTTGACGCCAAAGATTGCACGAGGCTTTGGAATAGATGAGGTTCCAAAAGAAGCGTCTTCAATTGGGACGCCTCCACAGCGGGACGTTTTGAGTAAAATACACGTAAGTACAGTATGTAGCAGGGGCGGATCACATCATTTTTAAGGGGTGGGGGGGGGGGGGGGGGGGGGGGGGGGGGGGGGGCGGGTCCAAATTTCTTTTAGGGACAAATCAACGACGCGAAGACAAAGGCCGGCTCCAGAAAATGTTTGTAAAAACAAGGTAAATGGAGCAATCTGGTGCAATGTGAGCCATCATTTTTTATTTGTTTTCAACTTTTAAAAATATTTTTTCAATATATATTTTTTTTATTCTGATTTTTTAAAAACCCCGGACCCCCCCCCCCCCCCCCCCCCCCCCCCCCCCCCCCCCCCCCCCCCCCCCCCCCCCCCTGATCCGCCCCTGTGTAGGATAAACAGAATACTACATGGCTTGCTGTGTCGTGCCAGATTTACACTCGTTGCTTTTTCGAATAGTGGACAGGTCGCTTTCGCTCGCAGTTCAATATTTAAACAAAAACTCGTAAAAATCTGGTAGGCCCTACGACACAGCTAGCCATGTAGTATTCTCCATCCACCCCTCTTCTACATAACAATGGGTCAGCAGGACAAGACCCTTTGGACAGCCTGCCGAGTGACCTGGGGCCAGTTTCATGAGCCAGAAACACAGTCGACCAACTGCAGTTGTTCGAGAGAACCACAGTAATCCGACGTTATCGGGTTTCACGAACAAAATTTCAGTCGGCCGACTGCGGGTCGTCTCACCGGAAGTCGGCCAAACACAGTGATGCTCTCCCCCCAACACTGTGTTCGGCTTACTGCGGTAAACCGAAAATAAATGTAATTATCCGCACAGTCAATGGCAGAATGCTCACACTTTTTTGGATTGTGAGCCAAACCTTGTGATTGTTCTTCGAAATGTATCTATCATGACGCAGTAATCCAGGAGACAAGTCAGGGTTATGTCTTGAAGACGTCACATTATGGCGTAAGAGGGTTGGACGTCACGCGAAGGAATTACTGAAAGTCTCGGTCATTGTTATTTTGAGCGGGCCGAGACTTGTTTTTTCTTCGAAATCGGCCATTTCCACGTGCGAATGAGCAAACGGAAGTGGTAATGTTGCTAAATTTAGCCATCAACTTGGCCATTGGGATAACTGTACAGTCGGTCGACTGCGGTTGTCCGCGGGTGATGGTGATTCGCTCATGAAACGCTCTTTTTGGTGACCCGGCGATCAACCACAGTCCATCGACTGGGCAGTCGATCGACTGTCAGTCGGTTCACTGCTATCTTATGAAACTGGCCCCAGATACACCAGTTTTGTGTGTCCATACCACTCTACGTGTGACCTGATACACCAGTTTTGTGTGAAGCAATCGTGTGTAGGGGAAGGGCTCCTAATATGGAGCGACTCCTAATATGGACCACCTCCTGTTCTGACAAACTAACGGCGCTAAAGCGCTCAAAACAATTTCATTCGCTGTATTCACCCTCTCTAGATAACTTGCACATGTCAGAACAATTGCAGAAACACAAACCTCAAAACCGTCAGGCTTATTTCTCTCACTTTTGGCAGCGTTCACTCTAAATTTGCCGCCTAAAACGGACTCGTTTCTGTCCACAGCCAAAGCTGTTATCACACAAAGATTGCTATGTATGACAGCTAAGACCGTATTTGTTACATTGTAACGGTGTTAATCCCGAGTTTCTACTGCAAACAAAAATAAAAGCAAAATCTCAAAGAACGTGTGTGTTGCCGAAGAAAATAAAAGCTGAAGGCTATTTTCCTTATTTCATTAACTTTTACCGGATCACGCTTCGGACTACACAGTCCGGATAAGGTGGGTCGAGTAAGACACATACTTTCCAAAGAAGGATTCAACGTAAAAAGTATGGGTCTTACACCACCCACGCCATCCAAATAAGGATAAACAACGTACAATTCCTTACGTAATGGACGACCCACACTATCCGGACTGTGTAGTTCAAATTACGTCATCGTTTATTTGTTTGTTTACAAAGATAATCTTTAAAAAATTTGGCAATGGGAAGTTAGGGGAAATTACATGAAGTCTCAATTAAAAACAGAGATAAAGACGATGTTGTGAGGCTCTGGCTCATCCACGACGAAGGTTAAGCAGCTTGCTGAAAATAACCTATAACTATATACTATAGCTTTTGAGAATAAAAAAAAATAGTTCAAATATTCTTCTTTTCGTGGTAGTTGATAATTTAAGTTATTGAGACATCCCAGTGCACTAAGGGATTTATAGAGCAAATCGAGAAAATTCATTATTGAACGAAGCGCATAGCGCTGAGTTCAATAATTATTTTCGAGATTTGCTCTATAAATCCCTTAGTGCACTGGGATTGTTTCAATAACGATATTGTCAGTACCGCCATAGAAAAAAGAAGATTCCAAACGCACACTTTGCTACGCGCATTTGAATAGGTATAACTGTGTGGTCAGGTCGTGTACAGTAAGATCTACTTTTGTGTGGGCCGGTGTCTCAAGTGTGTCGTGCTTTCGTCACACGCATTTTAATTTCTGTTGGTAAATTCCAGTGTAGTGTTAAAGCTGAACAGTGATGATCTTTCAGAGAGACCTCATTTGAACTCTGAGAAAGGACTCTGCTCTTCATTATTTGCGATTCGAAACCTTCAGTCGAGCGTCGATGGATTGACTGTGCGGAGTGACTCCCCTTGAATTGACTACCCCACGACACGAAGGACTCGACTGTTCGCACATTTTCAAAATAAATGTGGCATATATCTCGTGTTGTATCTTCACTCATCGGGGAGTCTGATACTAAATATGAACGGTAAGAATGCTCTGAACCCTACACGTATTATATCCCCATCGTTTTTTCGTTCACATTTGCCCAACATGTTAATTTGCTGAGCGGGGTTTATGTCGTCTGCTACTGCTAGGCTAGAACAATCGAACCACTGCAGTCTGCACTGTCACTGAGTCTGCACGAATAAGGCAGCCTGGTAATATTACTAATAAGTCTTATAATTATATGGTAAGAACGTTCTGAACCCTACACGTTTTCGATTACGATTGTTCTTGCCTTGAAATAATAATTCGGAAACCATTCATTTACTGAACTGATGCAGTCGTATTTCAGTGTAGTCTGCTAGAGTCGATCGAATCAGTCTTCCAAATGCTGTGTACGTTATCGGAATAACACTTGTGTTTTCTGTTAGCCGCTGGGAATTGTATACTAACTCATCATTTGGAAATGTGGATGATAAGCTACATGCCACTAACACGGCATATTATGAGAAGAATCTATGCAAGTCGGCGAAAATGAGATGAAACACAGCGGCTTCTAGTTTTAGATCACTGGCACTGGCACAGGCACATGCAATCTGTCAGAAAAAAAACCACTTCTGCTTTAATTGAGAAGCAGGGAATTTATGGTCATTTGGTATTGTGGAGAATATAAGCTACATGTCATTAATTAATTCTGAGGATGAGAGTACAGTCTCGCTTTGGCAAAGGGCGTAAGAATACGCTCTGTGGAAAAGTTAGCGCACTCCAAGAGTGCGCTAACAGATTTAAGCGCATCGCCATTAGCCAATCAACTGGTTCACATCAGTCATGTGACACCAGTACTTACTGACAATTTCACTTATTTTCACTCTGTTTTTGATAAGCTTCTTTAGATTCCTGGTGTGCTTCAAATAATGCTCTCATCAACCCGAAATAGATTAATTTAAAGCATACTTTAGTCTGACTTGCACACTAAGTTATATCATGTTATTTTGAAGTATAGGGGTCTTTTTACAGTGATTCGTGAAGGCCTTTTCACTGGTCCTTATTGGCCTAATATTGACCATTTGTGAATTTTTCTGTATTAATTTTTGCTGAATGTCTAATCAAAGCTAATTCACTCTAATTAGGCCTAACGGTTAATCTAAGAGTAAGAGAGAAGGACTACCAAACACAAAATTAAATTTCTTCGCAAGAAAACAAGCTAGTTATCAGCATGAAACAAAAAGTGGTCCATATTAGGAGCCCTTCCCCTACCTATTTCTATACGTGTGACCTGTAACACCAGTCGTGTGTGTCCATATCACTGTACGTGTGACCTGATACACCAGTCTTTGTGTGTCCATATCACTGTACTGTGACCTGATACACCAGTCTTTGTGTGTCCATATCACTGTACGTGTGACCTGATACACCTGTCTTGTGTGTCCATATCACTGTACGTGTGACCTGATACACCAGTCTTTGTGTGTCCATATCACTGTACGTGTGACCTGATACACCAGTCTTGTGTGTCCATATCACTGTACGTGTGACCTGATACACCTGTCTTGTGTGTCCATACCACTGTACGTGTGACCAGAGTGATACACCAGTCTTTGTGTGTCCATATCACTGTACGTGTGACCTGATACACCAGTCTTGTGTGTCCATATCACTGTACGTGTGACCTGATACACCAGTCTTGTGTGTCCATATCACTGTACGTGTGACCTGATACACCAGTCTTGTGTGTCCATATCACTGTACGTGTGACCAGAGTGATACACCAGTCTTTGTGTGTCCATATCACTGTACGTGTGACCAGAGTGATACACCAGTCTTTGTGTGTCCATATCACTGTACGTGTGACCTGATACACCAGTCTTGTGTGTCCATATCACTGTACGTGTGACCTGATACACCAGTCTTTGTGTGTCCATACCACTCTACGTGTGACCTGATGCACCAGTCTTGTGTGTCCATATCACTGTACGTGTGACCTGATACACCAGTCTTGTGTGTCCATGATATCACTGTACGTGTGACCTGATACACCAGTCTTGTGTGTCCATGATATCACTGTACGTGTGACCAGAGTGATACACCAGTCTTGTGTGTCCATGATATCACTGTACGTGTGACCTGATACACCAGTCTTGTGTGTCCATGATATCACTGTACGTGTGACCTGATACACCAGTCTTGTGTGTCCATATCGCTGTATGTGTGACCTGATACACCAGTCTTGTGTGTCCATGATATCACTGTACATGTGACCTGATACTCCAGTCTTGTGTGTCCATACTACTGTATAACGCGTGTTTTTGTGTGTGTCATGTTTGTTTTTATTCTGTATTAATTGTTGCAGACTGGGAAATGAGAGGGAGATGGGGGTGTCTGTATGAATGCGTGTAGGTGTGGAACCATTCCTAGAAAACTACTGAACGGATGTTTATCAAACTTTAAGTGTGAATTCTTCAAGATAATAGCCCCACATACTTTTTATCTCATTGTTTTGGTTATTGTCTTTGGTGATGTCAAATGCATGCAAGTTGAGGGAGCACTGTGGCGACCGCGTTTTTGAATTGATTTCATTTGAGTTTTGTCAAACAGTATTTGACTGTGGGATTGCATTTCAGCTTGGAAGTTAAAAATTAGTTAATCAATTTGTTTATAAACGTTATGCCCAAAAATTGAATTTGCGATAAGAGACGCAGCAATAGTTTTTTCTTTGCATTCATTTTTGTTCCTTAATTAAAAAAATACATTGATATGTTGTGTTTGAACTGAAAATGTGCTAACAAAAAAAGGAAAATCCCATGTGAGCAGTTTAGGTCAAGTGTTTGTGCTTTCACCAAGACAAGCATCGTCTCTGCCGCAGGGTTTTGGTCAAGTGTTTGTGTTTAACCAAGACAAGCATCGTCTCTGCCGCAGGGTTTCAAGTGTTTGTGCTTTCACCAAGACAAGCATCGTCTCTGCCGCAGGGTTTCAAGTGTTTGTGCTTTCACCAAGACAAGCATCGTCTCTGCCGCAGGGTTTTGGTCAAGTGTTTGTGTTTTACCAAGACAAGCATCGTCTCTGCCGAAGGTTTTTGGTCAAGTGTTTGTTTTACCAAGACAAGCATCGTCTCTGCCGAAGGGTTTTGGCAAGCCTGGAACTTACTTGTCTCCAAGAGAACTGATTCAGTATGTTAGGCTGACAGATTGACTGAATGTTTTAATATTACTTCTCACTACTTTTTTTGTTATTTTCCCTTAAAAACTACTCATGACCAGTGGTATAATGATCAGAACTGGGTGCATTAGAAAAAACTTGCCAGAGAATGTGCCTTTGAAATGTAATTATATAACCGTGTGTGCATGTTTGACTTACGGTGAACTGATATAACTGTTCATCTCTTAACCTATTTTGTTATGTTCGTGTGTGCATGTTTGACTTTGTGAACTGATGTCAAATAACCAAAGGGAAGTAATCGCTCTTTATGCATACGACATGTGTAATAGAGTAAGCGAGAGTTGTACGGAACCTTTTCTCCTGGCACCTGAGAGAATAACAAGCATTGAAATGAACAAGCGACTTTCATCCTCAAACGAAATTCATGAGGATGAAAGTCGCTTGTTCATTTCAATGCTTGTTATTCTCTCAGGTGCCAGGAGAAAAGGTTCCGTACAACTCTCGCTTACTCTATTACACATGTCGTATGCATAAAGAGCGATTACTTCCCTTTGGTTATTTGATATCTTAACATCGCTCTGCCTCATTCTGTTTAAGATTCTTTGTGAACTGATATAACTGTTCATCTCTTAACCTATTTAGTTATGTTCGTGTGTGTATGTTTGACTTTGTGAACTGATATAACTGTTCATCTCTTTCCTATTTAGTTATGTTCGTGTGTGTATGTTTGACGTTGTGAACTGATATAACTGTTCATCTTTTCACCTATTTAGTTATGTTCGTGTGTGTATGTTTGACTTTGTGAACTGATATAACTGTTCATCTCTTAACCTATTTAGTTATGTTCGTGTGTACATGTTTGACTGTAAACTGATGCCTTGTATCCAATAAACCTATCATTTGAAAAGGAGTGAAACTGAAGTCAGACATTTTTAGTGATATTTGTGTTTAATTGCAACTGAAGCAACTGACCTTTATCAAGACAGGAAATGTTGGTTCATAACAAGTAACAGTAATTTAAATTGTTTAAAACAGTAATTTAAATTGTTTAAAACAGTTACAAATGGGTTCGTTCTCGCCACCATGCATTGCTGATAAAAAGACGTCACACACACCAACAAAGTGGTTCTGTTATTTCCAATACCATTTGTGGTGGAAAAGGCTTGCTAAATGCAGGCAAATCATGCCACTGATCTTAAAATAGAAGCCGCTGCGTCTCATCTCATTTTCGACTTGCATAGACTCTTCTCATGTGCCGTGTTAGTGGCATGTAGCTTATTATCCACATTATCAAATGATGAGTTAGTATACAATTCCCAGCGGCTAACAGAAAACACAAGTGTTATTCCGATAACGTACCAGCTAGACCAGCATTTGGAAGTCGACTGACTCGATCGACTCTGTCATACGTAGCAGACTACACTGAAATACGACTGCATCAGTTCAGTAAATGAATGGTTTCTGAATTCTTATTTCAAGGCAAGAACAATCGGAATCGAAAACGTGTAGGGTTCAGAACGTTCTTACCATATAAGACTTATTACCAGCCTGCCTCATGCATGCACTCAATGCAACGTGACGAGCAATTTTTGGTTTTGATATGAGACTGCAGTGGTTCGATTGCCCTAGCCTAGCAGACGACATAAACCCCGCTCAGCAAATTAACATGTTGGGCAAATGTGAACGAAAAAACCCGATGGGGATATAATACGTGTAAAGTTCAGAGCATTCTTACCGTTCATATTTAGTACCAGACTCCCCAATGAGTGAAGATACAACACGAGAAACATACCCCATTTTATTTTGAAAATGTGCTAACCGTCGACAAGTCATTGGAGTCAATCCGTCGAAGCTCGACTGGAGGTTTTGAATCGCAAATTACTTAAAGCACAGTCCTTTCTCCGAGTTCAAATGAGGTCTCTATGAAAGATTATCACTTTTTAGCTTAACGCTACACTGGAATTTACCAACAGAAATTAAAACAAGAGTTTGTGTGTGACGAAAGCACAACACACTTGAGACAGCCCACACAAAAGTAGATCTTACACGACCTGACCACACAGTTCTGCCTATTCAAATGCGCGTAGCAAAATGTGCGTTTTGAATCTTCTTTTTGGCTCACGTAAGTGTAGCCTATGCGATGCTAACTTTTGTCTGTCTGTGCGTGCGTGCGTGCGTATGTATGTGTGTATGTCTGTGGTAGAAACTTTAACATTTGAAGATGTCACATTATGGCGTAAGAGGGTTAGCCGTCACGCGAAGGAATTACTGAAAGTCTCGGTCATTGTTATTTTGAGCGGGCCGAGACTAAGTTGGCAGTCGTGTCCCTGTAAGTAGGCTACATGCAGAGATCTAGTATCTCGCTTTCTTGCACAGTGTCACCTATGCTTACTGTGTGTGTGTGTATGTGTGACGGAGTGATTGAGTTTGTGTTACTGTTTGTCGATTTCTTACGCGAGCCTTGAAGGCTTCGCCTCTTGTTTCTCTGGCGGTACTGACAATATCGTTATTGAAACTCATGCGCTTCGTTCAATAATGAATGTTCTCGATTTGCTCTATAAATCCCTTAGTGCACTGCGATGTCTCAATAACTTAAATAATGAAAGTCTAGATCGACAGAGTGAGGAATGACAGCTGTAATGTTGATGCAAACAATGCAATCATACAACACAGCACCGACATCTACTGAATACAACACAGCACCGACATCTACTGAATACAACACAGCACCGACATCTACTGAATACAACATGACATGATGCAAACAATGCAATCATACAACACAGCACCGACATCTACTGAATACAACACAGCACTGACATCTACTGAATACAACATGACATGATGCAAACAATGCAATCATACAACACAACACCGACACCTACTGAATACAACATGACATGACAGACCTGCCTACCCCCAAAATTACAAAATGTAATGAGCCAAGCCAAAAAGAGTAATCTGGTGGAAGAAAGTGTAATCAAGATTCCAGTCGGCAATCAATTCGCACATTGTCACTAAGTCTTCTGCTCGGACATTTTCTCCCTTCAGTTTTGTTACTGTATCACTCAACTTCCTCATAAAGAAACGGGTAATTTGAACGTCTTTTGTCTGGTGGTTTCTATGAGCTCTCTTTACTGCATCCTTGTGATAATTTGTCCCGATGTGCTATGCAGTCATATTGTGTGCACACGAAAAGTCACTGTGGCAAAGGGAACACAAGACGTTTGGTCCTTTTGATTAAGGTCCAAGGCATGGCCACGATTTAATTTAGCTGTCTGTTGATTGGCTGTCTTCTTTCTCACAGCTATCCTTTTACCACCACTGTGACCAGCTTCCTCGTCAGACTCGTCCGTCTCATGGGGACTCAGATTTTCCACGCGTCGCTAATTCATTGTAATGCGAACGGCGTCGTCTATCTTGTATGTGGCTGAACAGACCGGAAATGACCGGATATTGCCCAAACGATCTCACGCAGGTGCAAACCCAAGCTCTGCGAGAGCAACAATACTGATCGGATTTACATCGAGATGAGATGCGAAAAATCGTACTTTTGGTTTCTTAAAAATCGTACTTCCATTGTGGAAAGCGTGGTGGCGTAGTTTGGGTTAACATTCGTAGTAAATTACGCCCAAATCGTACGGGTAGGCAGGTCTGCATGATGCAAACAATGCAATCATACAACACAGCACCGAAATCTACTGAATACAACACAGCACCGAAATCTACTGAATACAACACAGCACCGACATCTACCGAATACAACATGACATGATGCAAACAATGCAATCATACAACACAGCACGAACATCTACTGAATACAACACAGCACCGACATCTACTGAATACAACACAGCACCGAAATCTACTGAATACAACACAGCACCGACATCTACCGAATACAACATGACATGATGCAAACAATGCAATCATACAACACAGCACGAACATCTACTGAATACAACATGACATGATGCAAACAATGCAATCATACAACACAGCACCGACATCTACTGAATACAACATGACATGATGCAAACAATGCAATCATACAACACAGCACCGACATCTACTGAATACAACATGACATGATGCAAACAATGCAATCATACAACACAGCACCGACATCTACTGAATACAACATGACATGATGCAAACAATGCAATCATACAACACAACACCGACATCTACTGAATACAACACGACATGATGCAAACATACAACACAGCACCAACATCTACTGAATACAACACGACATGATGCAAACAATGCAATCATACAACACAGCACGAACATCTACTGAATACAACATGACATGATGCAAACAATGCAATCATACAACACAGCACGAACATCTACTGAATACAACATGACATGATGCAAACAATGCAATCATACAACACAGCACGAACATCTACTGAATACAACATGACATGATGCAAACAATGCAATCATACAACACAGCACCGACATCTACTGAATACAACACAGCACCGACATCTACTGAATACAACACAGCACCGACATCTACTGAATACAACATGACATGATGCAAACAATGCAATCATACAACACAGCACCGACATCTACTGAATACAACATGACATGATGCAAACAATGCAATCATACAACACAGCACCGACATCTACTGAATACAACATGACATGATGCAAACAATGCAATCATACAACACAGCACCGACATCTACTGAATACAACATGACATGATGCAAACAATGCAATCATACAACACAGCACCGACATCTACTGAATACAACACGACATGATGCAAACATACAACACAGCACGAACATCTACTGAATACAACATGACATGATGCAAACAATGCAATCATACAACACAGCACCGACATCTACTGAATACAACATGACATGATGCAAACAATGCAATCATACAACACAGCACCGACATCTACTGAATACAACATGACATGATGCAAACAATGCAATCATACAACACAGCACTGACATCTACTGAATACAACATGACATGATGCAAACAATGCAATCATACAACACAGCACCGACATCTACTGAATACAACACAGCACCGACATCTACTGAATACAACACGACATGATGCAAACAATGCAATCATACAACACAGCACCGACATCTACTGAATACAACACGACATGATGCAAACAATGCAATCATACAACACAACACCGACATCTACTGAATACAACATGACATGATGCAAACAATGCAATCATACAACACAACACCGACATCTACTGAATACAACATGACATGATGCAAACAATGCAATCATACAACACAACACCGACATCTACTGAATACAACATGACATGATGCAAACAATGCAATCATACAACACAGCATCGACATCTACTGAATACAACACGACATAAGAAGGAAATAGTTCTCATTCAGTTTAATCTGCACAAACAAATGATCAAGACACCTTCCTGTGCAACAACAAATTAAACAACTTATAAGATTCTATTATTGTAATCAAATAATTTTGAGAAGTAACAAAACAGAAGGCAGTGTAAATGTTGAGCACATATGAGACAAATCTGAATATTAACCTGGACAAATTTAACACAAACACAATAGAAAAGAAAGAAAAAAATGCATTTTGGTTAGTTTGAAGAATTGACCTTCAACCAGTCTGTATTTTCTGTGTAGTCTGTGTTGTCTGTATAGTCTGTATAGTCTGTATAGTCTGTATTGTCTGTATTGTCTGTGTTGTCTGTATAGTCTGTATTGTCTGTGTTGTCTGTATTGTCTGTATTGTCTGTATTGTCTGTGTTGTCTGTATTGTCTGTGTTGTCTGTATAGTCTGTATAGTCTGTATAGTCTGTATAGTCTGTATAGTCTGTGTTGTCTGTGTTGTCTGTATTGTCTGTATTGTCTGTATAGTCTGTGTTGTCTGTGTTGTCTGTATAGTCTGTATAGTCTGTATAGTCTGTATTGTCTGTATAGTCTGTATTGTCTGTATTGTCTGTATAGTCTGTATTGTCTGTATAGTCTGTATTGTCTGTATTGTCTGTATAGTCTGTATAGTCTGTATTGTCTGTGTAGTCTGTATAGTCTGTATTGTCTGTATTGTCTGTATAGTCTGTATTGTCTGTATAGTCTGTATTGTCTGTATAGTCTGTATTGTCTGTATAGTCTGTGTAGTCTGTATTGTCTGTATTGTCTGTGTTGTCTGTATTGTCTGTATTGTCTGTATAGAATTTTTTTACACAATACATCACGCATTCACATCGGCCAGCAGATCGCAGCCATTTCGGCGCATATCCTACTTTTCACGGCCTATTATTCCAAGTCACACGGGTATTTTGGTGGACATTTTTATCTATGCCTATACAATTTTGCCAGGAAAGACCCTTTTGTCAATCGTGGGATCTTTAACGTGCACACCCCAATGTAGTGTACACAAAGGGACCTCGGTTTTTCGTCTCATCCGAAAGACTAGCACTTGAACCCACCACCTAGGTTAGGAAAGGGGGGAGAAAATAGCGGCCTGACCCAGGGTCGAACACGCAACCTCTCGATTCCGAGCGCAAGTGTGTTACCACTCGGCCACCCAGTCCCTACAGTCAGTACAGTCTGGATAGTCTGTATAGTCTGTATTGTCTGTATAGTCTGTATACCGGTCAGGAGCCCCAAGCCCAACAGTACAGCTTAGTGTATTTGTTTGAACTCTCGTGCTTCTTAAAAATGTCAAAAGATCCTAGGACAGAACTTGACAGGTGTGTAAATCGACCACCTGGCACACCTGACTGGCTAAAGAGGTCGGTGTGGTGCGTCCATGAGGCTTTTTTTTGGGGGGGGGGGGGGGGGGGGGGGGTTACAATGTAACTATTTTTGGTAGTATCAATTTTGGGGGTTACAATTTCAACTATTTTTGGTAGTATCAATTTGGGGGGGTTACAATTTAACTATTTTTGGTAGTATCACTCAAAAATTAACAAAGGTAGAGAAAAAACGATGAAGAATACAAGGTAGCGCTAAACCGTGTTTACACAAGATAGTACATGTACTAATCATCAAGAACAACTTTTCTTGTTAAGCACTATGCAACAGTTGCTTTGATTTTCTAAAAATAAAACATAATGTCCAACACTGGCCCTTCAACCAGTTTATACTAAGCTGAAAACCGTCAACTAAATATAATCCTCTCTATTTAGTATTATGACCTATAACCCTCTTCACTAGAGATTGCAGTCGCACACGTTCTGAAACATTTCTGGTGATCATGACGCAAGGCTTGGCCGATCACTCAGCATTAAGAAAGCACAGCTCACACCATAGAGCCTCATGTCACACAACTCACACCATAGAGCCTCATGTCACACAACTCACACCATAGAGCCTCATGTCACACAACTCACACCATAGAGCCTCATGTCACACAACTCACACCATAGAGCCTCATGTCACACAACTCACACCATAGAGCCTCATGTCACACAACTCACATCATAGAGCCTCATGTCACACAACTCACACCATAGAGCCTCATGTCACACAACTCACACCATAGAGCCTCATGTCAAACAACTCACACCATAGAGCCTCATGTCACACAACTCACACCATAGAGCCTCATGTCACACAACTCACACCATAGAGCCTCATGTCAAACAACTCACACCATAGAGCCTCATGTCACACAACTCACACCATAGAGCCTCATGTCACACAACTCACACCATAGAGCCTCATGTCACACAACTCACACCATAGAGCCTCATGTCACACAACTCACACCATAGAGCCTCATGTCACACAACTCACACCACAGAGCCTCATGTCACACAACTCACACCATAGAGCCTCATGTCACACAACTCACACCACAGACCCTAATGTCACACAACTCACACCACAGGGCCTCATGTCACACAACTCACACCATAGAGCCTTATGTCACACAACTTGCACCATAAAGCCTCATGTTGCCATGGAGCCTCATGGCACACAACTCAAACCAAAGAGCCTCATGTTGCCATAGAGCCTCATGTCACACAACGCACACCATAGAGCCTCATGTCACACAACTCACACCACAGAGCCTCATGTTGCCATAGAGCCTCATGTCACACAACGCACACCATAGAGCCTTATGTCACACAACTCACACCACAGAGCCTCATGTTGCCATGGAGCCTCATGTCACACAACGCACACCATAGAGCCTCATGTCACACAACTCACACCACAGAGCCTCATGTTGCCATGGAGCCTCATGTCACACAACGCACACCATAGAGCCTCATGTCACACAACTCACACCACAGAGCCTCATGTTGCCATAGAGCCTCATGGCACACAACTCACACCACAGAGCCTCATGTTGCCATTGAGCCTCATGGCACACAACTCACACCATAGAGCCTCATGGCACACAACTCACACAACAGAGCCTCATGTTGCCATTGAGCCTCATGACACACAACTCACACCACAGAGCCTCATGTTGCCATTGAGCCTCATGACACACAACTCACACCACAGAGCCTCATGTTGCCATAGAGCCTCATGACACACAACTCACACCACAGAGCCTCATGTTGCCATAGAGCCTCATGACACACAACTCACACCACAGAGCCTCATGTTGCCATAGAGCCTCATGACACACAACTCACACCACAGAGCCTCATGTTGCCATAGAGCCTCATGACACACAACTCACACCACAGAGCCTCATGTTGCCAAAGAGCCTCATGACACACAACTCACACCACAGAGCCTCATGTTGCCATAGAGCCTCATGACACACAACTCACACCACAGAGCCTCATGTTGCCATAGAGCCTCATGACACACAACTCACACCACAGAGCCTCATGTTGCCATAGAGCCTCATGACACACAACTCACACCACAGAGCCTCATGTTGCCATGGAGCCTCATGGCACACAACTCACACCACAGAGCCTCATGTTGCCATGGAGACAGGTGATTCCTTAAGGCAAGCCATCCTTTCCATGCTTGCCCTCGGCGACGGCGAGACCCTTCTGGATGAGCGTTGTGCCAATGTGAAGGTCAAGGTCAGCATGGCTTGTGTCATACAGCTCGATGCTGAGCCTTCCACTCCACAGTCTGTTCAAAATCAAGACACTCTTAGTCAACATCAAGACACTCTTAGTCAACATCAAGACACTCTTAGTCAACATCAAGACACTCTTAGTCAACATCAAGACACTCTTAGTCAACATCAATACACTCTTAGTCAACACACACAGGGCATCAACACTCTTAGTCAACACACACAGCGCATCAAGACACTCTTCGTCAACACGGACGGGGCATCAATACACTCTTAGTAAACACACACAGGGCATCAACACTCTTAGTCAACACACACAGGGCATCAACACACTCTTAATCAACACACACAGGGCATCAATTAGTCAACACACACAGGGCATCAATTAGTCAACACAGACAGGGCATCAATACACTCTTAGTCAACACACACAGGGCATCAACACACTCTTAGTCAACACACACAGGGCATCAAGACACTCTTAGTCAACACACACAGGGCATCAAGACACTCTTAGTCAACACACACAGGGCATCAAGACACTCTTAGTCAACACACACAGGGCATCAACAGTCTTAGTCAACACACACAGGGCATCAACACTCTTAGTCAACACACACAGGGCATCAAGACACTCTTAGTCAACACACACAGGGCATCAACAGTCTTAGTCAACACACACAGGGCATCAACACACTCTTAGTCAACACACACAGGGCATCAAGACACTCTTAGTCAACACACACAGGGCATCAAGACACTCTTAGTCAACACACACAGGGCATCAACACTCTTAGTCAACACACACAGGGCATCAACACTCTTAGTCAACACACACAGGGCATCAAGACTCTTAGTCAACACACACAGGGCATCAACACTCTTAGTCAACACACACAGGGCATCAACACTCTTAGTCAACACACACAGGGCATCAAGACACTCTTAGTCAACACACACAGGGCATCAAGACACTCTTAGTCAACACACACAGGGCATCAACACACTCTTAGTCAACACACACAGGGCATCAACACTCTTAGTCAACATACACAGGGCATCAACACTCTTAGTCAACACACACAGGGCATCAAGACACTCTTAGTCAACACACACAGGGCATCAAGACTCTTAGTCAACACACATAGGGCATCAATTAGTCAACACACATAAAGCATCAAGACACTCTTAGTCAACACACGCAGGGCATCAACACTCTGAGTCAACACACACAGGGCATCAACACTCTTAGTCAACACACACAGGGCATCAACACACTCTTAGTCAACACACACAGGGCATCAACACTCTGAGTCAACACACACAGGGCATCAACACTCTTAGTCAACACACACAGGACATCAACACACTCTAAGTCAACACACACAGGGCATCAATACACTCTTTGTCAACACACACAGGGCATCAAGACACTCTTAGTCAACACACACAGGGCATCAAGACTCTTAGTCAACACACACAGGGCATCAAGACACTCTTAGTCAACACACATAGGGCATCAACACTCTTAGTCAACACACACAGGGCATCAACAGTCTTAGTCAACACACACAGGGTATCAACACTCTTAGTCAACACACACAGGGCATCAATTAGTCAACACACACAGGGCATCAATTAGTCAACACACACAGGGCATCAAGATACTCTTAGTCAACACACACAGGGCATCAACACTCTTAGTCAACACACACAGGGCATCAATTAGCCAACACACACAGGGCATCAAGACACCCTTAGTCAACACACACAGGGCATCAAGACACTCTTAGTCAACACACACAGGGCATCAAGACTCTTAGTCAACACACACAGGGCATCAAGACTCTTAGTCAACACACACAGGGCATCAACACTCTTAGTCAACACACACAGGGCATCAACACACTCTTAGTCAACACACACAGGGCATCAAGACACTCTTAGTCAACACACACAGGGCATCAAGACACTCTTAGTCAACACACACAGGGCATCAAGACTCTTAGTCAACACACACAGGGCATCAACACTCTTAGTCAACACACACAGGGCATCAACACTCTTAGTTAACACACACAGGGCATCAAGACACTCTTAGTCAACACACACAGGGCATCAAGACTCTTAGTCAACACACACAGGGCATCAAGACACTCTTAGTCAACACACACAGGGCATCAACACTCTTAGTCAACACACACAGGGCATCAAGACACTCTTAGTCAACACACACAGGGCATCAACACTCTTAGTCAACACACACAGGGCATCAACACACTCTTAGTCAACACACACAGGGCATCAACACACTCTTAGTCAACACACACAGGGCATCAACACACTCTTAGTCAACACACACAGGGCATCAAGACAATCTTTGTCAACACACACAGGGCATCAACACTCTTAGTCAACACACACAGGGCATCAAGACTCTTAGTCAACACACACAGGGCATCAACACACTCTTAGTCAACACACACAGGGCATCAAGACACTCTTAGTCAACACACACAGGGCATCAACACACTCTTAGTCAACACACACAGGGCATCAACACACTCTTAGTCAACACACACAGGGCATCAACACTCTTAGTCAACACACACAGGGCATCAACACTCTTAGTCAACACACACAGGGCATCAAGACACTCTTAGTCAACACACACAGGGCATCAAGACACTCTTAGTCAACACACACAGGGCATCAAGACACTCTTAGTCAACACACACAGGGCATCAAGACACTCTTAGTCAACACACACAGGGCATCAAGACTCTTAGTCAACACACACAGGGCATCAACACACTCTTAGTCAACACACACAGGGCATCAAGACTCTTGGTCAACACACACAGGGCATCAAGACACTCTTAGTCAACACACATTGGGCATCAACACTCTTAGTCAACACACACAGGGCATCAACACTCTTAGTCAACACACACAGGGCATCAAGACACCCTTAGTCAACACACATAGGGCATCAACACTCTTAGTCAACACACACACACAAAAGAGAAAAAGGGAAGGAAAAGTAAGCATACACAACATCATCAGTTAATACAAGATTTCTCATACACAAAAAGATAACTTTCCCTTACCGTATTCCAGATTCACACAACACCATCACAACACAACCCTCTCAGTGGAAGGACACAGGACGACAAATCCAATACACAAAATTGATTAACGTCTACACCTCTGAACTCGCAAAGCTGAAACACTAAACAAACAAACAACTTCACGAGACTGCTTGATCAAGGCTGAACTCGCAAAGCTGAGACAAAAAAAAACACACACAAAAAACGAAAGTAAAGGACGTTTCACGCAACAAACAACAAACATGTCCACCTGACTTGAATCACTTGAACAAACAGTACAACTGAATACAAAAAAGAGAGTTCAAAACCCGATTTAAAAAAGAGGCCCTGCACGGGCAGGCACACCTCTGTTTGATGTCAGCCACAAGATAAGACTACACCCACCCAGTCCACATCTCACCTCTGTTTGATGTCAGCCACAAGATAAGACTACACCCACCACCCCAGTCCACATCTCACCTCTGTCTGATGTCAGCCACAAGATAAGACTACACCCACCACCCCAGTCCACATCTCACCTCTGTTTGATGTCAGCCACAAGATAAGACTACACCCACCACCCCAGTCCACATCTCACCTCTGTTTGATGTCAGCCACAAGATAAGACTACACCCACCCAGTCCACATCTCACCTCTGTTTGATGTCAGCCACAAGATAAGACTACACCCACCACCCCAGTCCACATCTCACCTCTGTTTGATGTCAGCCACAAGATAAGACTACACCCACCACCCCAGTCCACATCTCACCTCTGTCTGATGTCAGCCACAAGATAAGACTACACCCACCACCCCAGTCCACATCTCACCTCTGTTTGATGTCAGCCACAAGATAAGACTACACCCACCACCCCAGTCCACATCTCATCTCTGTTTGATGTCAGCCACAAGATAAGACTACACCCACCACCCCAGTCCACATCTCACCTCTGTTTGATGTCAGCCACAAGATAAGACTACACCCACCACCCCAGTCCACATCTCACCTCTGTTTGATTTCACCCACAAGCGTCTTGCAGTTAACCAGTCGAAATAACTCCTCCCTGCAAAACACCAACCAAACATGATTCCAACAGCCTAGAAATCTCTGTCAGTTTTATTCAACGCGTGTTGACAAAGAAAACAAGTCGCGTAAGGCGAAATTACTACATTTAGTCAAGCTGTCGAACTCACGGGATGAAACTGAACGCACTGTATTTTTTCACCAAGACAGTACAGCTTCGTCAATCCTCGCGTGAAGGAAATCGCTCACCTCCCACGTGCAAAACGTAGTGATATTGACAAGCCTGATTAGCGCGGTAGCGTATTGTGCTAAGCAGGAAAGCGCGCTTTTCTGTATTCTTGTTAACTTTCTGAGCTTGTTTTGAATACAACCTATCATATCTATATGTTTTTGGAATCAGGAAATGATAAAGAATATGATGAAATCATTTTGGATCGATTTCTGAAATTTTAATCGTAAGACTAATTAATCTATTTTCGTTAATTGTGATCACATTTTAAGAGTAAACATGACATATGTATATATTTTTAGATTCAGAATGTGATGAAGAATACGATGCAATCAATTTTAAATCTGTTTGCAAAAAATCGATTTTAATGACAACTTTAATGAGCAAAGTCATTAATTAATTTTTAAGCCTCCAAGCTGAAATGCAATACCATAGTCCGGGCTTCGTCGAAGATTACTTGACCAAAATTTCAACCAATTTGGTTGAAAAATGAGAGCGTGACAGTGCCGCCTCAACTTTCACGAAAAGCCGGATATGACGTCATCAAACACATTTATAAAAAAAATGAAAAAAACGTCTGAGATACCATACTCAGGATCTCTCATGTCAAGTTTCATGAAGATCAGTCCGGTAGTTTTCTCTGAATCGCTCTACACACACACACACACACACACACCACGACCCTCGTCTCGATTCCCCCCTCTACGTAAAAAGATAGTAAAGACAGACTGAGTAACCGAGACACAGAGAGACACAGAGACACAGAGAGACAGAGACACAGAGACACAGAGACTGGGCGTGAAGGAAAACAATCAAACTTGAACAACTAATTGACTTGACAAAGGAGAGATCATCTTATTGACTTGACAAAGGAGAGATCATCTTATTGACTTGACAAAGGAGAGATCATCTTATTGACTTGACAAAGGAGAGATCATCTTATTGACTTGACAAAGGAGAGATCATCTTATTGACTTGACAAAGGAGAGATCATCTTATTGACTTGACAAAGGAGAGATCATCTTATTGATGGAACTTTATTTTAAAGAGTGAGAGAGAGACAGGGCGATAGACTTTCCTGGAATCATCAGACCACCATTAAAAAAAGGGGTGGAGGGTGTGTGAGTGTGATTCCAGCTACACAACAATTCCCAGGGGGGGGGGGAAGTGTCAGCACTCACCTGGACTCATCAGGCCAGGACACGTGGGGTGGAGGGGGGGGGGGGAGGGTGGAGGGGGGGGGAGGGTGGAGGGAAGAGTGTCCAGCACTCACCTGGACTCATCAGGCCAGGACACGTGGGGTGGAAGGGGGGGGGGGGGAGGAGAGAGTGTCAGCACTTACCTGGACTCTTCAGGCCAGGACACGTGGGGTGGAGGGGGGGCGACACCTGCCAGACAGCACTCGACAGCCTGTGGTGGGAGGAGGAGGAAGCGGTTCTCCAACTGTCGGATATCTCGCTCCGACACCCATCCCATGTCACCAAGGTCAACAAACATCACCTGCACACGTTGTCACACACTTTGTTACACACTTTGTTACACACGTTGTCACACACTTTGTTACCGTCCTGGTGCACAATTGAAGAACATGAATTCATCTTTAAAACATAGACAAGTTCTTTCTGATCACATGCACTATCATTTCAAATGATTCACCGACAGTGCTGTACTATAAGAATAAGAATACTTTATTATCTCATAGAGAAATTCAGGGGTGGTACATAACAATAATACAAACAAGGCATTGATTTTACATAAAACATATAGCACTATATAACAGGGAAGGTTATAGAAACACCTCCCACATACCACATACTATCATTTTGAAGCGACTCACCGACAGTGCTGTTGCTTCGGACATTTTGTGCAAGAGTACTTCTTTGTGCGCAGACACCGTGACTAAAAGTAAATGTCCGGGAAAATAGGCACAAAGCAGTTAAGGGTGGGTGGGAGCCCAAAATGTTGCCAGGAGGGTGGGTGGGAGCCCAAAATGTTGCCAGGAGGGTGGGTGGGAGCCCACAATGTTGCCAGGAGGGTGGGTGGGAGCCCACAATGTTGCCAGGAGGGTGGGTGGGAGCCCAAAATGTTGCCAGGAGGGTGGGTGGGAGCCCAAAATGTTGCCAGGAGGGTGGGTGGGAGCCCAAAATGTTGCCAGGAGGGTGGGTGGGAGCCCACAATGTTGCCAGGAGGGTGGGTGGGAGCCCAAAATGTTGCCAGGAGGGTGGGTGGGAGCCCACAATGTTGCCAGGAGGGTGGGTGGGAGCCCACAATGTTGCCAGGAGGGTGGGTGGGAGCCCAAAATGTTGCCAGGAGGGTGGGTGGGAGCCCAAAATGTTGCCAGGAGGGTGGGTGGGAGCCCAAAATGTTGCCAGGAGGGTGGGTGGGAGCCCAAAATGTTGCCAGGAGGGTGGGTGGGAGCCCAAAATGTTGCCAGGAGGGTGGGTGGGAGCCCAAAATGTTGCAAGGAGGGTGGGTGGGAGCCCAAAATGTTGCCAGGAGGGTGGGTGGGAGCCCAAAATGTTGCAAGGCCGGGGTCCAGGGACCGCTAAGGCTCCGGCGGGGTGCAGGGTCAGCGCCCTTGTTGGGGTGTTTAGGGGTGCAGGGGCAGCGCCCTTGTTGGGGTGTTTAGGGGTGCAGGGGCAGCGCCCTTGCTGGGGTGTTTAGGGGTGCAGGGGCAACGCCCTTGCTGGAGTGTTTAGGAGGGCAGCGTCCCTCAGCCGAAAATGATTTTTAGCATTTTAGGGAGGATTTAGGTGGCCTCTCCTGACTCTAAATCTTAGAACAAACAAGCTTTTTAGAGATGCATAATATATAAATCTTGTAAACTTGAAGGTATTTGTAACTGACCAGCTGAAAATTAATTTGAGCAATTCAAGAGGGGCTGTTTGAGCCTCTCCTGGCTTTAAAACTGAAAACAGCAAACAAAAAAATAAAAAGGTGATGAATGCGCAAAATCAAAAACTTCTATACTTGAGGGTGTTTGGTTGCATCACTCTTGCTAGGGGGTCTTCAAAAACAAGTGGTAAATAAATTTCAAGAAGAGTTTTTAGAAGCATCTCCTTGGTTAAACAAACACTTAAAATTTGAGCTGCACAAAATTAAAAAATCTTGTTTTGTCTTTGATTTAAAATTTTTTTAGCGCATTAAAGTAAAATCGCCATGCTTACAAAAAGTTAGGCAAACACAGGAAATAACAGTCGCCTCCCTTCTATTACACATTTTTACTTGTACTTGTAGCTTATGATTTTATTATTGTAGGTGGTATATTCTCAAATAATTGTTGAACCATAGCTTGAACCAAATGAGAAACAAGTTTTAAGTCAGTTTGTTTCTGTTGAACACCTTCAAAAGGGCTAACTACTCAGTTTAAAACAGAAGGTTTAGACAAAAACAGAAACCCCCGGAGTTATATCCCTTGCTATTGCTAATGCTATACACAGATGCTGCTTTTCAATTCATTATTTCAGGAGTTCTATTCTAAAATGATTGTTGAATCATAGCTTGAATTTCAAGAGAAATATGTTATAATTAAGTTTGTCTCACTTGCTAGCTTTCTTAAGGACTCAATAATACCACTCAGGTTCATAGATCAGGAACGCAAGTTTTCTCTACCACACCACTGAAGGTCTCTGAATACCTGCAAGAAGGGTATATAAATATGTGGGTGAGCCGAATTTTCAAATTGATAGCAACTAAGATGTCACATTCCCCAAAATGACATGACATTGCTGCCCCCTACATGTCACTTAAACCTTATTGAGATGTCTTGGACATAATGACAGTTGGCTGACCTGGCACAACCATATCGGTCACACACCCAGTGTAAACAACAGCTGTCAGGGATTAACAAAATTAGGTACCGTATTTGACGGATTACAAGATTATAAGCCGCACCCCCGACTTTAAAAAAAAATTGGGACGAGCCATGTATAGGCCGCGTCACTATAATAGCCGCCGTCGAAAAAAATAATCAGATCGTGTCAATCACTCAAAACAACCAGGCAAACGAAAGTACGGTATTTGGCGAAATCGGCTCCGAGAATAAACAAGTGAAACAAAGAAGAAAAGTGAAAAAGTTTGAAGAAAAATATCACACACACAATTTGTAACCAACACACACACATGTAGTCCCGCCCGGAATAAGCTTTTTTGGGATGATTTACGACTTTTGCGCATATTTCGAGCAGACGAAAATACAACATGGCGGCTCTCGCTCCTCCAACTATCGCAGGACACAAAAAACCGAAATCTCGCGCGCGCGAGATCCTGATACATCCGGTGTTTCTCTGTATGCTATCTTGTCAGGACGACTTGTTGACAAACGAAGATTCACGAAAGAAAGAGAAAAGCGCCGAGTCTTGAGTAGAGAGCTTATAAAGTACCGGTAATCGCTAATCGAGTGAAATGAAAATCTGCGGCGACTTAGGTGAATGCTATTCAAGTTTAGGTAACGTTTTAGCCGCATCTTTTTATAAGCCGCAATGCGATTTTTTTTGACAAAAAGTCGCGGCTTGTAGTCCGTCAAATACGGTATATTAACAAAAACAAAAAAGCCAAATTCTTCCTGGGACGGAAGAACTCCCACCCCTGCAGTAGCGTCTTTCCAGAACATAATTTGATCTCATTTTGGGTGCTTTTTCTCTCACAAAAACAACCTTCAAAAGTTTTTAACTGCTGAGGTGTTTTCAAGTCTAACGTAGAGAAAAAATAGACTTGGGGCTTCCATAACCATCATCTGCGTCACAGGCTTTTTCTAGCAAAAGAGAATCAAATACATGTTTCAACTTGTGATATGATTTTCGCCCACAACTGCACTTTATCTTCTGAAAGAAAACACCTGTACTTATCTTCTGAAAGAAAACACCTGTACTTATCTTCTGAAAGAAAACACCAGTACTTATCTTCTGAAAGAAACCACCTGTACTTATCTTCTGAAAGAAAACACCAGTACTTATCTTCTGAAGGAAAATACCAGTACTTATTTTCTGAAAGAAAACACCAGTACTTACCTTTTGAAAGAAAACACCTGTACTTATCTTCTGAAAGAAAACACCTGGAGTTTATCTTCTGAAGGAAGAAAACTGCCTGTACTTTATCTTACATTAGGAATATATAAACACCTGCACTTTATCTTACATAGGAATACAGTCGAACCCACCTAAAACGAACACGCTAGTTACGAATTTTGACTTATAACGTATTAGTTTTAAGTTCCCAACTGAATACCTCTTTCTTCATGCTTAAAAAAAATGCTTGAAACGAATTCTTTGTAACGAATTTATGCTTATAACGAGCACTTTTTGGATTCCCAAGCATGCATAATGTCTGTAATTTAATCACGCTTATGAGGAAATCTTTAAACTCGTCCCGAGATCCACATATCATGCATGGGAATTTGAGAAGTTTGAATGTGTCAAAGTCGCCGGAATGCAAGTGTTCCGCCATGTTTATTTGGTGTCCAAGGGAGGTCACTTCCCTTACTTCCATAAATATACTTGTGTATGTTGACCTCATGTGTTGTTTGTTCACTTAGTTGAATCAAATAAACTCTTCTCATATTCTTTGGGGTTTGTATTGTTATTCTTGTTTGTCTTGTTTGCTAAGCTTATTCAAGCAGACGCCTGCCAGTCTCCTCCAGAGACAAAAGAGAGGCTTCCGTGTAAGGGACTGCTCTATCTCTGCTGTAACCATCTTGCCTAAGTGCTGCGAGTTCCGGCGTGACCGGAAGCGTTGAACGCGGCAAGGCATACGAGTCAATAAGATTGACCGGGTTATAAGACAGCAAAAACCTCTTAGCAGCGCCGTGAGGCAAAGCTGAGGCCAGACCCGATGTAGCCAGATAAGACTGTACAGAATCAGGAGCTTGAGCATGAGCTGTTAACAGTGGGACAGCTTGGGAAGCACCACCAGACTGACCAGTGGCCAGAAGCTTTGAAAGCTCAAACGCTACTAAAGGGGATTCCCGAAACCGGAACTGCTGTTTCTCGTCCTTGGCCGAACGAAAATCCCCTAAAGCAGAAGGGGGTTGTACAACTGAACCGGAAGGTGTCGTCACCCCCTCCCCAAAATACCGAGAAGCCACTTCCGCCGCTAACGCCAGAGCTTGCGGAAGCTTATTCGGTATGCGGAAGCTGCCATCTTCGTCACCCTGGACGGAAGTGCAAAAATCCGACTCGTAGTCCCTCACTTCCGTGAAGTCAGGCAAGACACTTCCGCCGTGACTACCATAGTCCGACGAAGCGTCGCCCGGAAGAGACGCCACACGAGGGATTTTAGACCCAAGCGGCACGTCTCTAGGGACAGCTTCCTGCCTGGAAGGCGGAAGCGGGGAAAGCTGTGAAAGCTGTGCTGCCGCACCGACTGCTCTTCCAGAGAGCGACGGCGGACGCACTTCCCCTGTTCGGTCGGAGACCGAACGCGTGTCTGGGCTTTTCCCTCGACCTAGAAGTTCACTCAATCGGAACGACGTAGACCGAGGGCCTAAGCTTTCGCTCACACGTACCGGTGTGGCTACTCTCTCCAAACCACGCACTTCGTTTTGGCCGGAGAACCCGGTTACTGGCGAAGTATAAATACCTTGATCGTCGTCAGTCCAATAGGCCTGGGAACGCAGCAGGGGAACACCACGGCTACCATCAAACGAGGCGTGTACGTCGGCAGACGTAATGGTGGAGGAAGGCGGAACACGCACCCTGGCAAGGGAACGCACACCTCCCACACCGGAAGGCAAAGACAACATCTCAGCCTTGGTAGATGATAACTCGGCTGAAAGAGAGGATATCTGAGCACTCAAGGAGTGCAAAATAGCAGAAACATCCTGCTTCTCGCTAACAGGAACTGAACCGGACAAGACCGGTGAAGCAGCTGAAGGCAAACTAGGCATAGCCGGAGAATTTGGCAAGTCTATCGCAACATCAAACGAGGATTTAGTCAAAGGGTCTGTGACCTTAATCGAAGCTTGACCTGCCGAACTCTTAGACTTACGAGAAGGCTTCTTCGTGGGAGAAGGCTCGGCCACCGACTTAGCATTTTTCTTCTTTTCCTTATCCGACATGGCGAACGGAAAAAATGTAAACAAAGCTAAGTACTCGACAAAACCTAAGTCACAAAACGATAACAAACGACAAAAAAGCTCACCCAAACACACAGTAGGAGCAGAGGGACCGTGTGCAAGTACCAAGGCAGGGTCTGACAAAGGCAGAAGTCAGACAAACCGGCTGAAAGCCGGAGCAAAATCAAAACACGTCTGTAGCCACAGACCGCTGAAGAGTGAATGATTCAAAGATGGCGGCAAGGTCGTTGAGTCACGTGACTCTGTCCTGTTAAGGGGTCAAGGTAGCTCTTTTTTAGGGTGACCTCCCCTTGTTACCAAGGCGATGCTATTCAGCGTCCTAGCACTAAACTGAAGTAAATTGCGTTATGTGAGTTGGGATAAGATATGTAATTTAATTATGCTTATAACGAGCACTTTTTGGATTCCCAAGCATGCATAATGTCTGTAATTTAATCACGCTTATGAGGAAATCTTTAAACTCGTCCCGAGATCCACATATCATGCATGGGAATTTGAGAAGTTTGAATGTGTCAAAGTCGCCGGAATGCAAGTGTTCCGCCATGTTTATTTGGTGTCCAAGGGAGGTCACTTCCCTTACTTCCATAAATATACTTGTGTATGTTGACCTCATGTGTTGTTTGTTCACTTAGTTGAATCAAATAAACTCTTCTCATATTCTTTGGGGTTTGTATTGTTTTTCTTGTTTGTCTTGTTTGCTAAGCTCCAGCTGGAACTTCGTCATGATCATGAGTGAAACATCGCACATGGACCGGATGTGTAGTGTGTGTGTGTCACCGAAAACGTAACAAATGGATGAAACATCTGTGTGCTCACTCTCACTCAAACTCAACAATCATCACTCAACATGAGACACACATGAACATGTAACAGAATATGTCACTTTATTGTCCAAACGTGAAGCAGCATGAAAGTTGCGAAAGAAACAAATTGAAACACCATAAAATGTACAAGACTTAAAAAAAAAAAAATAAAAAAAAAATCAATCAATTCTCTTAATGCGAATTTCGGTTAAGACGAACTTATTTCCCGATCCCCAGTGATTCGTCTTAAGCGAGTTTGACTGTATATAAACACCTGCACTTTATTTTCCATAGTAAGGCAAACACCTGTACTTTATCTTCCATATGAAGCAAAACACCTTCTGAAGGCAGGCACTTACCTGTACTTTTAATTATCTAAAGACAATCATCCACAAAGCACTCACCTGTACTTTCTCCTCGTCAGGGTCACTGTCAATGACCTTTGCCCTCAACCACTCTCCTGACATTTGACACCTAGCAGCCACAGCCTCGCCCGGGGCGTACACGGAATAGTCGCCGTCAAGGGGCTTGCTCTTGTAGAATTGCCTGTTGTCCACACAACACAATATTACACACAGACAACCCTCAGTAGAACTGTTTGGTAGAATTGCCTGTTGTCCACACAACACAATATTACACACACACAACCCTCAGTAGAACTGTTTGGTAAAATTGTCTGTTATCCACACAACACAATAATACACACAGACAACCCTCAGTAGAACTGTTTGGTAGAATTGTCTGTTGTCCACACAACACAATATTACACACAGACAACCTTCAGTAGAACTGTTTGGTAGAATTGTCTGTTATCCACACAACACAATATTACACACAGACAACCCTCAGTAGAACTGTTTGGTAGAATTGTCTGTTATCCACACAACACAATATTACACACAGACAACCCTCAGTAGAACTGTTTGGTAGAATTGTCTGTTATCCACACAACACAATATTACACACAGACAGCCCTCAGTAGAACTGTTTGGTAGAATTGTCTGTTATCCACACAACACAATATTACACACAGACAGCCCTCAGTAGAACTGTTTGGTAAAATTGTCTGTTATCCACACAACACAATATACACACAGACAACCCTCAGTAGAACTGTTTGGTAGAATTGTCTGTTGTCCACACAACACAATATTACACACAGACAACCCTTAGTAGAACTGTTTGGTAGAATTGTCTGTTATCCACACAACAGTACACACAGACAGCCCTCAGTAGAACTGTTTGGTAGAATTGTCTGTTATCCACACAACAGTACACACAGACAACCCTCAGTAGAACTGTTTGGTAGAATTGTCTCCTCAGTAGAACTGTTTGGTAGAATTGTCTGTTGTCCACACAACAGTACACACAGACAGCCCTCAGTAGAACTGTTTGGTAGAATTGTCTGTTATCCACACAACAGTACACACAGACAACCCTCAGTAGAACTGTTTGGTAGAATTGTCTGTTGTCCACACAACACAATATTACACACAGACAACCCTCAGTAGAACTGTTTGGTAGAATTGTCTGTTATCCACACAACACAATATTACACACAGACAACCCTCAGTAGAACTGTTTGGTAGAATTGTCTGTTATCCACACAACACAATATTACACACAGACAACCCTCAGTAGAACTGTTTGGTAGAATTGTCTGTTGTCCACACAACACAATATTACACACAGACAACCCTCAGTAGAACTGTTTTGTAGAATTGTCTGTTATCCACACAACAGTACACACAGACAACCCTCAGTAGAACTGTTTTGTAGAATTGTCTGTTATCCACACAACAGTACACACAGACAACCCTCAGTAGAACTGTTTTGTAGAATTGTCTGTTATCCACACAACAGTACACACAGACAACCCTCAGTAGAACTGTTTGGTAGAATTGTCTGTTATCCACACAACATATTACCTGTCTGTCACCTGATGTTTCACCTAACACAGGTATAGTAACTACCTGTCTGTCACCTGATGTTTCACCTAACACAGGTATAGTAACTACCTGTCTGTCACCTGATAATGCTAAGAGAAAAGGGGAGACAGTCAGAAGTGTTCTTACGCCATAGCTGATAATGCTAAGAGAAAAGGGGAGACAGTCAGAAGTGTTCTTACGCCATAGCTGCAGTCAGGCTGTCCAAGCTTTCCTGCATCAGAAACTCCATCACCTCTGGAAAAAGCCATTGGTTTTGAAGTATTATTCAGTTACACATAAGACAATCATGAAACAGTAACAATGAAACAAATGAAGCACAAACTTAAAGGCGCAGTAAGCCTCCCGTAAACCATCACAGATACTGTCAGGCTTTTACACACAGTACAAACACCCTTCCATTTGAACGCTCACCGAACGGGAACATCCTGGCTGCTTTCCGTCAAGAGTGAGAAATGTTCAAAGAATTTATTTTCGTGGACCGTCTGATCTACAATCAGGCGCCTCGTTTTGGCGCTAGAACTAACTTTTAAAATCTAAATAATAAATTGACAGTTTGTAACACAAACATTCTTAAATCATAAAAGATTTCTTTTTTCATCAAGACAAGATCAGTACAATTCAAAGTTTTGAAAGTTTAAAAAAAGATAGTCCGGAAGGTCGTGTCTCAAAGCAGACCAATTTTTCTGCATAGCGCTCGCTTTCTTTGAAGCCAGCCGCAGCCGCCGCCGCCAAGTTCGTGTGACTTGCAGCCTTTTGTTGCGTTTTAGAATCAGAGGTACACAATAACGTGCTATTGCAGATACAGCCAGTCGTTTTGTAATCACAAACTGATGACTAAATTGTGGAAAAAAGGAAAGTGGATCACACGGGTTCACGATGGCTCAGGGGTTAGATAAACCACGAAATCTGGTGTGTGGTTTACGTGAGCTAAATAGCAATTCAAACAAACTTTATTGTTTCATTTAATGCTATTAAATGCTATTGCAAGTGTGTTTTCATTAGAAGATTTATATCGTTTTGTAAACCATTTGAGACATACTGGGGCTTTAAACAAATTCTTAAGATACAAGTTTTACTTGGTTCAGACAGTCCTGCAAGTCAGCATGGCACAGATGTGTGTGTGTGTGTGCTTGTGTGTGTGTGTGCTTGTGTGTGTGTGCTTGTGTGTGTGTGTGTGTGTGCTTGTGTGTGCTTGTGTGTGTGTGTGTGTGTGTGTGTGTGTGATAATAAGTCGTTACCATGAAAGGTATTGCTGTGTGTGTGTGTGTGTGTGTGTGTGTGATAATAAGAGTCATTACCATGAAAGGTACTGCCTACCTGGGGCGTTGTGACGTGACACCTCTGTATGTGTTGATACCTGTGTGTGTGATAGTTAAGAGTCGTGACAGGTATTGCCTACCTGGGCCGTTGTGCGACACCTGCTGGATGGAGAGCGGCCCCCAGGGCAGGGTGACGTAGAAGTGGGTCGGGTTCCGCACGCAGCTCACCTCCACCGACACCAGAGAGCCCTCCAAGGGAAGCAACTCTGACTGGTCCTCGTCATACACACACACCTGTTTTAGGTTGCCCGACACATCTGTGGACAGTAAAAGCTTACCTCATTGTGACGAATGGAATTCGTGTATCGCCTCCCTCTCTCATATTAATCGAGACTTCACTAGTTGCGTACACAAAACGAGGTTGAGTGACCGAGACTACGTCATGACGACACTGTATACATATGACGTCAACGCTCGCGCCATTATTCCAAAACTATCGCAGCGTACAAGACAAGAATTTGTTTGTCTTCATGGAAAGAAATTTAAACGAAGAGAGCAAAAGAAAACAGCGTGCCATCGTATTGTGCAGCGAATATGCACATGAATGATATTCAGTTGAGGTTGCTAGGATGCGATGCTCTGACCGTTTGCATTGACTCCAAGATGGCAGCAGTCAATGAAGCCACGTAGATTGCACTAGCATATGTTTCACCTTCCGTGGACGGATTCCCACATTTTTGCGAACTCCAAAGGTCCACTAACTGAAGGTAAAACACGCTAGTACCTTTTAACATTATTGATTAACAGGAAAACACAGGTATTGTTCATTTTCCATGTGTTTGTGTCAGTCTGTGAACTTTTGTTTCTGTGTTTGTTTTAGAGAAACAAATTGAATGATATCGATTGAAATCATACTTGATAATAACAGATATTGCACGTGTGTGTTGCAGAAGGTGTAAGTGTACATGGGTGTACAATGCTTGTGTAAATGATGTCGAGTGGACACTGTGGGGAAGGGCAACGTCAGCGGTAACTACGGAAGGAACCACCAACGTCCCCAAGTGCTACCAAGATCGAGTTTATTGTGATGAGTAGACTGCTTTATATTTTGTGAACATTAACACACCTTCATGTCTTCATTTGTGTAAACCGAAATACATTTTCAACGAGAAGAAGAAGTACGTTCCGCTCTTCGATACCAAACGTCTACGCAACAAGAAGAAGAAAGACAATGTTGTCACGTGTGTTTGAAATCACACCAGCGAAATCATAATCTATAAGACTTTCATGTGAAGATTCTAAGAGAAGAAGATTGATGTCTGCGAGAGTGATCATGTGCATGTTTTTTTGAAAGTACAGAGTTATTAAATTTCTTATTACTTCTTTGCACTTGTCTCTGTTGAACACTGATCAGCCCTAGAAACGAGAAGCAGACGTCACACTCATCAAGTCTAAAACACTTAGACCGCACTCACTGACACCCACCTGTGTACAATATATCATACAGCTATACAGGTAACAACACTGACAGACACCCACCTGTGTAGATTATACAGGTATACAGGTAACAACATCCACACCCACCTGTGTACATCATAAAAGTACAGTCGAACCCACCTAAAACGAACACGCTAGTTACGAATTTTGACTTATAACGTATTAGTTTTAAGTTCCCAACAGAATACCTCTTTCTTCATGCTTAAAAAAAATGCTTGAAACGAATTCTTTGTAACGAATTTATGCTTATAACGAGCACTTTTTGGATTCCCAAGCATGCATAATGTCTGTAATTTACTCACGCTTATGACGAAATCTTTAAACTCGTCCCGAGATCCACATATCATGGGAATTTGAGAAGTTTGAATGTGTCAAGTCGCCGGAATGCAAGTGTTCCGCCATGTTTATTTGGTGTCCAAGGGAGGTCACTTCCCTTACTTCCATAAATATACTTGTGTATGTTGACCTCATGTGTTGTTTGTTCACTTAGTTGAATCAAATAAACTCTTCTCATATTCTTTGGGGTTTGTATTGTTTTTCTTGTTTGTCTTGTTTGCTAAGCTCCAGCTGGAACTTCGTCATGATCATGAGTGAAACATCGCACATGGACCGGATGTGTAGTGTGTGTGTGTCACCGAAAACGTAACAAATGGATGAAACATCTGTGTGCTCACTCTCACTCAAACTCAACAATCATCACTCAACATGAGACACACATGAACATGTAACAGAATATGTCACTTTATTGTCCAAACGTGAAGCAGCATGAAAGTTGCGAAAGAAACAAATTGAAACACCATAAAATGTACAAGACTTAAAAAAAATTTTTTTAAAAAAAAATCAATTCTCTTGATACGAATTTTGGTTAAGACGAACTTATTTCCCGATCCCCAGTGATTCGTCTTAAGCGAGTTCGACTGTATACAGGTAATACATCCACACGGACCCACCTGTGTACACAGACCTGTGCACACTCAAAACGCTCATCAGTAGGAAACAAACCAAATTTCAGTAGTTTTTAAAATGTTTCAGTAGTAAGCTGTAACGACAGTTCAAGACATAATTCTGCTCACAAAGCACACAAACTGAAACACTATGACGCAGTAGAATGGGAATTACTATTTATTAACAAGCCAAGATGAAACATCAACACTGTTGTAACATTTGTTCTGAAAATGTCTTTGGTCTCGTCATTCTGACATTCATTCATCACTGGACTGTTTGCCAGCAGCTGTTTTGACAGCAGCAGCCTGGAGTTTCCTGGCCTGCACAGTGGACAAGTGGGCAGATTTTGGCTTTCGTGAAGTTCTTGCAGGTGTCGGAGAAGACGATTTTACGATCTCCAGGTTGTCTTGAGAATAACTGTAACGATGCTGGAGTGCGAGCCGGTCAAAATACCCTTTAGTTGTCAAACCACGTTCTCTTTTTCTTTTTACCAACCTTTTTTTGCGCAAACTGTTTTGCGTTCTGGACCGGAACACACTTCGGAGATGATCATTGATTATTTCTGATTGGACAATGATGCCGACGCCCACATGACCCTAACTACAATGTCAAGGTCGGAAAGTCGTGAATACGCTGATTGTGCCAAACAAGACATCTATGCAGACCTGTGCACATCTACAACATTTGTTGTTGAGTAAAACATCGGAATTTCGGAATTTTAATTAAACATCCGTAGCACCGTATTCTGCATATAAAAATCAGAGCAATTACGGAGAAACCGTAGATGTGCACAGGTCTGCGTACATCATACAGGTAACAACATTGACAGACACCCACCTGTGTACATCATACAGGTAACAACATTGACAGACACCCACCTGTGTACATCATACAGGTAACAACATTGACAGACACCCACCTGTGTACATCATACACGTAACAACATTGACAGACACCCACCTGTGTACATCATACACGTAACAACATTGACAGACACCCACCTGTGTACATCATACACGTAACAACATTGACAGACACCCACCTGTGTACATCATACAGGTAACAACACTGACAGACACCCACCTGTGACATCAGACAGGTAAAAACACAAACAGACACCCACCTGTGTACATCACACAGGTAAAAACACGAAGAGACCCTGACCTACCTGTGTGAGTGCGGGGCGCAACATGCAGGTATGGACAGCGCTGACCTTTCCAGCAGCTGCTGGGGGTGTTGTAGAATCGACACACCCCTCGCTGCCCTCCCCGCGACTCTGTGGATACCAAGCACACAGTGAATTATCAACACTGACAGACCAAGCACACAGTGAATTATCAACACTGACAGACCAAGCACACAGTGAATTATCAACACAAGCACACAGTGAATTATCAACACTGACAGACCAAGCACACAGTGAATTATCAACACTGACAGACCAAGCACACAGTGAATTATCAACACAAGCACACAGTGAATTATCAACACAAGCACACAGTGAATTATCAACACAAGCACACAGTGAATTATCAACACTGACAGACCAAGCACACAGTGAATTATCAACACTGACAGACCAAGCACACAGTGAATTATCAACACAAGCACACAGTGAATTAACACAAGCACACAGTGAATTATCAACACAAGCACACAGTGAATTATCAACACTGATCATCCCCAATTGACACACACACTCAAAGTACGAAGTAGTTGGCTTGCCTTTGTTAGCATTATGAAGGGTAGCATTGAACACCTGGTCAGGTAATCTACATTATGATGGTTTACACTGAACACCTAGTCAGGTAATCTACATTATGATGGTTTACACTGAACACCTAGTCAGGTAATCTACATTATGATGGTTTACACTGAACACCTAGTCAGGTAATCTACATTATGATGGTTTACACTGAGGTAATCTACATTATGATGGTTTACACTGAACACCTAGTCAGGTAATCTACATTATGATGGTTTACACTGAACACCTAGTCAGGTAATCTACATTATGATGGTTTACACTGAACACCTAGTCAGGTAATCTACATTATGATGGTTTACACTGAACACCTAGTCAGGTAATCTACATTATGATGGTTTACACTGAGGTAATCTACATTATGATGGTTTACACTGAACACCTAGTCAGGTAATCTACATTATGATGGTTTACACTGAACACCTAGTCAGTTAATCTACATTATGATGGTTTACACTGAACACCCAATCAGTTGATCTACATTATGATGGTTTATACTGAACACAGAATCAGTTGATCTACATTATGATGGTTTATACTGAACACAGAATCAGTTGATCTACATGATGGTTTACACTGAACACTGAATCAGTTAATCTACATTATGATGGTTTACACTGAACACTGAATCAGTTAATCTACATTATGATGGTTTACACTGAACACCCAATCAGTTGATCTACATTATGATGGTTTACACTGAACACTGAATCAGTTAATCTACATTATGATGGTTTACACTGAACACTGAATCAGTTAATCTACATTATGATGGTTCACACTGAACACCGAATCAGTTAATCTACATAGGTTTACACTGAACACTGAATCAGTTAATCTACATTATGATGGTTTACACTGAACACTGAATCAGTTAATGATGGTTAACACTGAACACTGAATCAGTTAATCTACATCATGATGGGTAACACTGAATCAGTTAATCTACATAGGTTTACACTGAACACTGAATCAGTTAATCTACATTATGATGGTTTACACTGAACACTGAATCAGTTAATCTACATTATGATGGTTCACACTGAACACTGAATCAGTTAATCTACATTATGATGGTTTACACTGAACACTGAATCAGTTAATCTACATTATGATGGTTTACACTGAACACTGAATCAGTTAATCTACATTATGATGGTTTACACTGAACACTGAATCACTTAATCTACATTATGATGGTTAACACTGAACACTGAATCAGTTAATCTACATTATGATGGGTAACACTGAATCAGTTAATCTACATGATGATGGTTCACACTGAACACCGAATCAGTTAATCTACATAGGTTTACACTGAACACTGAATCAGTTAATCTAAATTATGATGGTTTACACTGAACACCGAATCAGTTAATCTACATTATGATGGTTAACACTGAATCAGTTAATCTACATCATGATGGGTAACACTGAATCAGTTAATCTACATAGGTTTACACTGAACACTGAATCAGTTAATCTACATTATGATGGTTTACACTGAACACTGAATCAGTTAATCTACATTATGATGGTTTACACTGAACACTGAATCAGTTAATCTACATTATGATGGTTTACACTGAACACTGAATCAGTTAATCTACATTATGATGGGTAACACTGAACACTGAATCAGTTAATCTACATTATGATGGTTTACACTGAACACTGAATCAGTTAATCTACATTATGATGGTTAACACTGAACATTGAATCAGTTAATCTACATTATGATGGTTCACACTGAACACTGAATCAGTTAATCTACATTATGATGGTTTACACTGAACACTGAATCAGTTAATCTACATTATGATGGTTTACACTGAACACTGAATCAGTTAATCTACATTATGATGGTTTACACTGAACACTGAATCAGTTAATCTACATTATGATGGTTAACACTGAACACTGAATCAGTTAATCTACATTATGATGGGTAACACTGAATCAGTTAATCTACATGATGATGGTTCACACTGAACACCGAATCAGTTAATCTACATAGGTTTACACTGAACACTGAATCAGTTAATCTAAATTATGATGGTTTACACTGAACACCGAATCAGTTAATCTACATTATGATGGTTAACACTGAATCAGTTAATCTACATTATGATGGTTTACACTGAACACTGAATCAGTTAATCTACATTATGATGGTTAACACTGAACCAGTTAATCTACATTATGATGGTTTACACTGAACACTGAATCAGTTGATCTACATTATGATGGTTTATACTGAACACAGAATCAGTTGATCTACATTATGATGGTTTACACTGAACACTGAATCAGTTAATCTACATTATGATGGTTTACACTGAACACTGAATCAGTTAATCTACATTATGATGGTTTACACTGAACACTGAATCAGTTAATCTACATTATGGAGGTTTACACTGAACCAGTTAATCTACATTATGATGGTTTACACTGAACACTGAATCAGTTAAGGCCAAAAAAAAAAATAGGTCTGTTTACGGTAACATAGGCCCAAAAAATAGGGTCGGTAGGTCGGGATTGTTTTTATTTTTATTTTTTTTTTTTTTCCAAAAAACCATATTTTTACGTTATTTTGCAAAAAAAACAAGAATTTTTTTTTTTTTCCCCCAAATGCCAAAAAAAAGTCTAGGGTCGCGCGAAAAAACTAGGGTCGGTCGGGTTACCGTAAACAGACCTATTTTTTTTTTGTGCCTAATCTACATTATGATGGTTTACACTGAACACTGAATCAGTTAATCTACATTATGAAGGTTAACATCACAAGGTACAGGGAATCAGTTGATCTATATTATGATGGGTAACATCACAAGGTACAGATAAAATATGTTGGTAAAATATTCCGAAAGTTTCAATGAAATCCACCAAGTCATTGCTAAAATGTAGCGCTTTTTGACATAATACCCATAAAAATTGATGTAAAACGTTCCGTTTTTGACCGCTCTTGCGATCGACACCTGCATCAGTAGGAATAGCAGAGCACGCGAAATACGCAAGGTAGCAAAACAAATCAATCTTTTCCGGGTAGATAATTGGTTTGACTTTCTTCTCGTATGTCAAAGTTGCAAAGATTTGCCTATTGTGATTTCTTGTAAATTTTTCATTCGGCTCTTCCGTTTTTGTCTGGTCAATTTTGAGGGTACCCTTACTTGAGCGGCGGTCACGTGATCCCTGTAAAAGAAATATTTAATCCAAAAGGTGATCCTGAAGTTTAAGTGAACGGTCTTAACTGGCATATACAGTTTAAATGAAATGACACAGGAATTAAGGCTTTAACTTGGGTTTAAAATTTGTTGCAATAATTTTTTGGCCAACTTTATATTATTATGATGAGTAACATCACAAGGTACAGGGGTATCAGTTGATCTATATTATGATGAGTAACATGACAAGGTACAGGGGTATCAGTTGATCTATATTATGATGAGTAACATCACAAGGTACAGGGGTATCAGTTGATCTATATTATGATGAGTAACATCACAAGGTACAGGGGTATCAGTTGATCTATATTATGATGAGTAACATCACAAGGTACAGGGGTATCAGTTGATCTATATTATGATGAGTAACATCACAAGGTACAGGGGTATCAGTTGATCTATATTATGATGAGTAACATCACAAGGTACAGGGGTATCAGTTGATCTATATTATGATGAGTAACATCACAAGGTACAGGGGTATCAGTTGATCTATATTATGATGAGTAACATCACAAGGTACAGGGGTATCAGTTGATCTATATTATGATGAGTAACATGACAAGGTACAGGGGTATCAGTTGATCTATATTATGATGAGTAACATCACAAGGTACAGGGGTATCAGTTGATCTATATTATGATGAGTAACATGACAAGGTACAGGGGTATCAGTTGATCTATATTATGATGAGTAACATCACAAGGTACAGGGGTATCAGTTGATCTATATTATGATGAGTAACATCACAAGGTACAGGGGTATCAGTTGATCTATATTATGATGAGTAACATCACAAGGTACAGGGGTATCAGTTGATCTATATTATGATGAGTAACATCACAAGGTACAGGGGTATCAGTTGATCTATATTATGATGAGTAACATGACAAGGTACAGGGGTATCAGTTGATCTATATTATGATGAGTAACATCACAAGGTACAGGGGTATCAGTTGATCTATATTATGATGAGTAACATGACAAGGTACAGGGGTATCAGTTGATCTATATTATGATGAGTAACATGACAAGGTACAGGGGTATCAGTTGATCTATATTATGATGAGTAACATGACAAGGTACAGGGGTATCAGTTGATCTATATTATGATGAGTAACATGACAAGGTACAGGGGTATCAGTTGATCTATATTATGATGAGTAACATGACAAGGTACAGGGGTATCACTACCTTTCTGGCCATGATTGTCTACTGCAATGTTCCAACTCAGTTGTGTGGAAAGGGTGCCACCGAGATATTTACACAAGTTCACAATCTCAAGATGATCCCCTCTGTAGAACCACTTTTCTTTCTGTGCAATGCGCTCAAAAGAATGGTGTTGAGCAACTTAACAAAGAAAGGTAAAAAAAGTCTTTCAGACACTTGCAGCATTTCGTTCAACACACCATCAAGTCCTGCCGCTTTACCATTCTTCAAATTTCTTATCGCTCTTCTAATTTCACTGTCAGTTATTTCACTGTCATGTAGTGGTCACTGATACCTGTTTCAGGGAACTGATCATCCTCTTGTTAACCTTCAACTGTACCTGTGTTTAAAACAACTTTAAAATACTCGTCCCATACCTCTTTTGGAGCCGAGTTGGAATGGACCTCTTTTATGATACATTTCCTTATTTCTTTCCAACACCCCGTTGGTTTATCAGTAGAGTGCATTAAGTTATCCACTTGCTTTAGCCTATACTCTGTTCGCTTTGTTCGAAGAAGATCTTTATACTCCTTCCTGACTACATTGGGGTGTGCACATTAAAGATCCCGCGATTGACAAAAGGGTCTTTCCTGGCAAAATTGTTTAGGCATAGATAAAAATGTCCACCAAAATACCCGTGTGACTTGGAATAATAGGCCGTAAAAAGTAGGATATGTGCCGAAATGGCTGCGATCTGCTGGCCGATGTGAATGTGTGATGTATTGTGTAAAAAAATTCCATCTCACACGGCATCAATAAATTCCTGCGCCTTGAATATGTGCGCGATATAAATTGCATAAAAAAAAATTAAAAAAATCCCTGCGCTTAGAACTGTACCCTCGGAATACGCGCGATATAAGCCTCATATTGATTGATTGATTGAGTGTATTTTTGCTTTGATCATCTCTATTTCTTGTTTACCACCATTTGCACTCTTTGGCAACTTCTCAACAACCGTCTCGCAGATCTTTTCTTGTCTAAATATTCAAAATGAAATGAAGACAACGCACTTCTATCTTCAACGTTACCTCAAACTTGTTTGGTCCTGCCTTTTGCTGACTGCAACATACCTATAGTAAAAATTCCAAACCCTCATCTACATCTGTACTGATCATACCGCATGCTTGATTCGATTCTATGTGAGCAGAGCAAAGTAGTTACATACTCACTGACTGTAGTCAGGGTACGTGTTGCCAGCACAGAGTACATTGTGAGTACATCATGTGAGGAGAGTAAAGTGCAGGTGTACTCACTGACTCCGGTCAAGGCTACCCCGGCATCGCCAACGTCCACTTGGTACGTGTTGCGCAGTGACCTTGCGTCGACCTCCATGTCATTCCACAGCAACTCTTCTGTCTCCCTTCTATCTGTCTCGCCTCCGTCTGTCTCGCCTCTGTCTGTCTCGCCTCCGTCTGTCTCGCCTCTGTCTGTCTCCCTTCTGTCTGTCTCGCCCCCATCTGCAGCACAGGTCTCTGGTGGACAGAAAAAGACATGCCTTCACTGCCTTGGTTTCATGTCACTGACTGACAACACTGTTTCAATAGAAGATCATACTGCCCTATTGGATTGATATATTCTTCTTCTTCAGCGTTCCAGAATTGTCTGGTTACGTGTGAGCTCGTTTGCCCATTTGGGTTCCCCACACTAAACCCGAGAGCATATTAGTCAGCTTCACTCCGCTTTCGTTGAGTAGGCATGCTGGGTATTTTCGTGTTTCCATAACCCACCGACCTCTGACATGGATTACAGGATCTTTTCCGTGCGCACTTGGTCTTGTGCTTGCGTGTACACACGAAGGGGGTTATGTCACAAGCAGGTCTGCACATAAGTTGACCTGGGAGATCGGAAAAATCTCCACTCTTAACCCACCAGGCTGCAGCGACCCGGATTCAAACTCACGACCTCCTGATTAGGAGGCCGACGTCTTACCACCATGTCATATGCTGTTGACTTCATACGAATCATGTCAATTTGCCAGATTGCAAGAAGTGAGGTAAAGACTGCAAGAAGTGAGGTAAAGACTGCAAGAAGTGAGGTAAAGACTGCAAGAAGTGAGGTAAAGACTGCAAGAAGTGAGGTAAAGACTGCAAGAAGTGAGGTAAAGACTGCAAGAAGTAAGGTAAAGACTGCAAGAAGTGGGGTAAAGACTGCAAGAAGGTAAAGACTGCAAGAAGGTAAAGACTGCAAGAAGTGAGGTAAAGACTGCAAGAAGTGAGGTAAAGACTGCAAGAAGTAAGGTAAAGACTGCAAGAAGTGAGGTAAAGACTGCAAGAAGTGAGGTAAAGACTGCAAAAAGTGAGGTAAAACCTGCAAGAAGTGAGGTAAAGACTGCAAGAAGTGAGGTAAAGACTGCAAGAAGTGAGGTAAAGACTGCAAAAAGTGAGGTAAAAACTGCAAGAAGTGAGGTAAAGACTGCAAGAAGTGAGGTAAAGACTGCAAGAAGTGAGGTAAAGACTGCAAAAAGTGAGGTAAAACCTGCAAAAAGTGAGGTAAAGACTGCAAAAAGTGAGGTAAAGACTGCAAGAAGTGAGGTAAAGACTGCAAGAAGTGAGGTAAAGACTGCAAGAAGTGAGGTAAAGACTGCAAGAAGTGAGGTAAAGACTGCAAAAAGTGAGGTAAAGACTGCAAGAAGTGAGGTAAAGGATGTAGCGGCTCACCTGTGCTGGTTGCGGAGTCACCGTCATCTGATGTGAAGGAGGTGACGGCAAAGTCGCGCAAGATGAGGTCATGGTTGATGCACAGATTGTCTTCCCCTGGGTCAATCAGCACAACGTGTAGCGGCCGGTCCTGCACTGCGTCCGCTCTGCAACACAGGTAGAGCGTTCTAAATCAACTCAACACAGGTAGAGCGTTCTAAATCATCTCAACACATATAGAGCATTCTGAATCAACTCAACACAGGTAGAGCGTTCTGAATCAACTCAACACAGGTAGAGCGTTCTGAATCAACTCAACACAGGTAGAGCGTTCTGAATCAACTCAACACAGGTAGAGCGTTCTAAATCAACTCAACACATATAGAGCATTCTGAATCAACTCAACACAGGTAGAGCGTTCTGAATCAACTCAACACAGGTAGAGCGTTCTGAATCAACTCAACACAGGTAGAGCGTTCTGAATCAACTCAACACAAGTAGAGCGTTCTGAATCAACTCAACACAGGTAGAGCGTTCTGAATCAACTCAACACAGGTAGAGCGTTCTGAATCAACTCAACACAGGTAGAGCGTTCTGAATCAACTCAACACAGGTAGAGCATTCTGAATCAACTCAACACAGGTAGAGCATTCTGAATCAACTCAACACAGGTAGAGCATTCTGAATCAACTCAACACAGGTAGAGCATTTTGAATCAAATCAACACATATCGAGCATTCTGAATCAACTCAATACAGGTAGAGCATTCTAAATCAACTCAACACAGGTAGAGCATTTTGAATCAACTCAACACTGGTAGAGCATTCTGAATCAACTCAACACAGGTAGAGCATTCTGAATCAACTCAACACAGGTAGAGCATTCTGAATCAACTCAACACAGGTAGAGCGTTCTGAATCAACTCAAAACAGGTAGAGTGTTCTGAATCAACTCAACACAGGTAGAGCATTCTGAATCAACTCAACACAGGTAGAGCGTTCTGAATCAACTCAACACAGGTAGAGCGTTCTGAATCAACACAGGTAGAGCGTTCTGAATCAACACAGGTAGAGCGTTCTGAATCAACTCAAAACAGGTAGAGCATTTTGAATCAACTCAACACAGGTAGAGCATTCTAAATCAACTCAACACAGGTAGAGCATTCTGAATCAACTCAACACAGGTAGAGCGTTCTGAATCAACTCAAAACAGGTAGAGTGTTCTGAATCAACTCAACACAGGTAGAGCATTCTGAATCAACTCAACACAGGTAGAGCATTCTGAATCAACTCAACACAGGTAGAGCATTCTGAATCAACTCAACACAGGTAGAGCGTTCTGAATCAACTCAAAACAGGTAGAGCATTTTGAATCAACTCAACACATATCGAACATTTTGAATCAACTCTGCACATATAGAGCATTCTGAATCAACTCAACACTGGTAGAGCATTCTGAATCAACTCAACACAGGTAGAGCATTCTAAATCAACTCAACACAGGTAGAGCATTCTGAATCAACTCAACACAGGTAGAGTGTTCTCAATCAACTCAAAACAGCTAGAGCGTTCTAAATCAACTCAACACAGGTAGAGCATTCTGAATCAACTCAACACAGGTAGAGCATTCTGAATCAACTCAACACAGGTAGAGCATTCTGAATCAACTCAACACAGGTAGAGCGTTCTGAATCAACTCAACACAGGTAGAAAGTTCTGAATCAACTCAAAACAGGTAGAGCGTTCTAAATCAACTCAACACAGGTAGAGCATTCTGAATCAACTCAACACAGGTAGAGCATTCTGACTCAACTCAACACAGGTAGAGCATTCTGACTCAACTCAACACAGGTAGAGCATTCTGAATCAACTCAACACAGGTAGAGCATTCTGAATCAACTCAACACAGGTAGAGCATTCTGAATCAACTCAACACAGGTAGAGCGTTCTGAATCAACTCAACACAGGTAGAAAGTTCTGAATCAACTCAAAACAGGTAGAGCGTTCTAAATCAACTCAACACAGGTAGAGCATTCTGAATCAACTCAACACAGGTAGAGCATTCTGAATCAACTCAACACAGGTAGAGCATTCTGAATCAACTCAAAACAGGTAGAGCATTCTGAATCAACTCAACACAGGTAGAAAGTTCTGAATCAACTCAACACAGGTAGAGCATTTTGAATCAACTCAACACAGGTAGAGCATTCTGAATCAACTCAACACAGGTAGAGCATTTTGAATCAACTCAACACAGGTAGAGCATTCTGAATCAACTCAACACAGGTAGAGCATTTTGAATCAACTCAACACAGGTAGAGCATTCTGAATCAACTCAACACAGGTAGAGCATTTTGAATCAACTCAACACAAGTAGAGCATTCTGAATCAACTCAACACAGGTAGAGCGTTCTAAATCAACTCAACACAGGTAGAGCGTTCTGAATCAACTCAACACAGGTAGATCATTTTGAATCAACTCAACACAGGTAGAGCATTCTGAATCAACTCAACACAGGTAGAGCATTTTGAATCAACTCAACACAGGTAGAGCGTTCTGAATCAACTCAACACATATCGAGCATTCTAAATCAACTCAACACAGGTAGAGCATTCTGAATCAACTCAACACAGGTAGAGCGTTCTGAATCAACTCAAAACAGGTAGAGCATTTTGAATCAACTCAACACATATCGAGCATTTTGAATCAACTCTGCACATATAGAGCATTCTGAATCAACTCAACACAGGTAGAGCATTTTGAATCAACTCTGCACATATAGAGCATTCTGAATCAACTCAACACAGGTAGAGCGTTCTGAATCAACTCAACACAGGTAGAGCGTTCTGAATCAACTCAACACAGGTAGAGCGTTCTGAATCAACTCAACACAAGTAGAGCGTTCTGAATCAACTCAACACAGGTAGAGCGTTCTGAATCAACTCAACACAGGTAGAGCGTTCTGAATCAACTCAACACAGGTAGAGCGTTCTGAATCAACTCAACACAGGTAGAGCATTCTGAATCAACTCAACACAGGTAGAGCATTCTGAATCAACTCAACACAGGTAGAGCATTCTGAATCAACTCAACACAGGTAGAGCATTTTGAATCAAATCAACACATATCGAGCATTCTGAATCAACTCAATACAGGTAGAGCATTCTAAATCAACTCAACACAGGTAGAGCATTTTGAATCAACTCAACACTGGTAGAGCATTCTGAATCAACTCAACACAGGTAGAGCATTCTGAATCAACTCAACACAGGTAGAGCATTCTGAATCAACTCAACACAGGTAGAGCGTTCTGAATCAACTCAAAACAGGTAGAGTGTTCTGAATCAACTCAACACAGGTAGAGCATTCTGAATCAACTCAACACAGGTAGAGCGTTCTGAATCAACTCAACACAGGTAGAGCGTTCTGAATCAACACAGGTAGAGCGTTCTGAATCAACACAGGTAGAGCGTTCTGAATCAACTCAAAACAGGTAGAGCATTTTGAATCAACTCAACACAGGTAGAGCATTCTAAATCAACTCAACACAGGTAGAGCATTCTGAATCAACTCAACACAGGTAGAGCGTTCTGAATCAACTCAAAACAGGTAGAGTGTTCTGAATCAACTCAACACAGGTAGAGCATTCTGAATCAACTCAACACAGGTAGAGCATTCTGAATCAACTCAACACAGGTAGAGCATTCTGAATCAACTCAACACAGGTAGAGCGTTCTGAATCAACTCAAAACAGGTAGAGCATTTTGAATCAACTCAACACATATCGAACATTTTGAATCAACTCTGCACATATAGAGCATTCTGAATCAACTCAACACTGGTAGAGCATTCTGAATCAACTCAACACAGGTAGAGCATTCTAAATCAACTCAACACAGGTAGAGCATTCTGAATCAACTCAACACAGGTAGAGTGTTCTCAATCAACTCAAAACAGCTAGAGCGTTCTAAATCAACTCAACACAGGTAGAGCATTCTGAATCAACTCAACACAGGTAGAGCATTCTGAATCAACTCAACACAGGTAGAGCATTCTGAATCAACTCAACACAGGTAGAGCGTTCTGAATCAACTCAACACAGGTAGAAAGTTCTGAATCAACTCAAAACAGGTAGAGCGTTCTAAATCAACTCAACACAGGTAGAGCATTCTGAATCAACTCAACACAGGTAGAGCATTCTGACTCAACTCAACACAGGTAGAGCATTCTGACTCAACTCAACACAGGTAGAGCATTCTGAATCAACTCAACACAGGTAGAGCATTCTGAATCAACTCAACACAGGTAGAGCATTCTGAATCAACTCAACACAGGTAGAGCGTTCTGAATCAACTCAACACAGGTAGAAAGTTCTGAATCAACTCAAAACAGGTAGAGCGTTCTAAATCAACTCAACACAGGTAGAGCATTCTGAATCAACTCAACACAGGTAGAGCATTCTGAATCAACTCAACACAGGTAGAGCATTCTGAATCAACTCAAAACAGGTAGAGCATTCTGAATCAACTCAACACAGGTAGAAAGTTCTGAATCAACTCAACACAGGTAGAGCATTTTGAATCAACTCAACACAGGTAGAGCATTCTGAATCAACTCAACACAGGTAGAGCATTTTGAATCAACTCAACACAGGTAGAGCATTCTGAATCAACTCAACACAGGTAGAGCATTTTGAATCAACTCAACACAGGTAGAGCATTCTGAATCAACTCAACACAGGTAGAGCATTTTGAATCAACTCAACACAAGTAGAGCATTCTGAATCAACTCAACACAGGTAGAGCGTTCTAAATCAACTCAACACAGGTAGAGCGTTCTGAATCAACTCAACACAGGTAGATCATTTTGAATCAACTCAACACAGGTAGAGCATTCTGAATCAACTCAACACAGGTAGAGCATTTTGAATCAACTCAACACAGGTAGAGCGTTCTGAATCAACTCAACACATATCGAGCATTCTAAATCAACTCAACACAGGTAGAGCATTCTGAATCAACTCAACACAGGTAGAGCGTTCTGAATCAACTCAAAACAGGTAGAGCATTTTGAATCAACTCAACACATATCGAGCATTTTGAATCAACTCTGCACATATAGAGCATTCTGAATCAACTCAACACAGGTAGAGCATTTTGAATCAACTCTGCACATATAGAGCATTCTGAATCAACTTAACACAGGTAGAGCATTTTGAATCAACTCAACACAGGTAGAGCATTTTGAATCAACTTAACACAAGTAGAGCATTCTGAATCAGCTCAACTCACCCCTCTCCCACTCACCCCTCTCACCTCTCTCCCACTCACCCCTCTCCTACTCATCCCTCTCCCACTCACCCCTATCCCACTCATCCCTCTCCCACTCACCCCTCTCCCACTCACCCCTCTCCCACTCACCCCTCTCCCACTCACCCCTCTCCCACTCATCCCTCTCATCCCTCTCCCACTCACCCCTATCCCACTCACCCCTCTCCCAATCATCCCTCTCCCCCTCTCCCCTCTCCCACTCACCCCTCTCCCAATCATCCCTCTCCCACTCATCCCTCTCCCACTCACCCCTCTCCCACTCACCCCTCTCCCACTCACCTTTCTCCCACTCACCTTTCTCCCACTCACCTTTCTCCCACTCACCTCTCTCTCACTCACCCCTCTCCCCCCTCTCCCACTTACCCCTCACCCACTCACCCCTCTTCCACTCACCCCTCTCCCACTCACCCCTCTCCCATTCACCCCTCTCCCACTCACCCCTCTCACACACTCACCCCTCTCCCCCTCTCCCACGGAACCCCTGTTTTGCACTTCCAGTATTCTCAAACAAACTTGGTGTATTTTCAGAAAGATGAGCGTACTCTACACAGCATTTGAACATCCATGATTAAAACATGTCTCACGCGCGTCCGTCACACCGTTAATTAAGTTTATCTATACATGTAACCCTTTCGCTGCCAATCAAAACTTACTTATGTGCATTCCTGATTGCCAGCGAATTTTGGAGTTCGGGGTGTAATAATTCACACAAAATTCTAGCTCCAAACTGGCAGTAGGTAGGTAAGTAAAACCTATGTAATTTTTAAAGGAAATTGAACCAAGAATCTGTTTTTAGTGTCTAAACATGGAAATGATAATTAGTTTGGCTTATAATGATGTTCAAATATGAACTTTTGAAAAATCAGTCGGGCGCATCTTCCGGTGCCTGTGGATCAAACACAGGTGGCTGTTTTGCTTGCTCGAAGAAAGGATCATAATCACTGTCATCTACCTGTTTCCAACGAATCGTCCGAAAGAAGATCTCCCCCTTCCCCTGTCAGTATCCATAATCGTTTGCAGCGCCTGTAGCGTCAGTCCGGCTTTGTTTTTCCCTACTACGGTCCGGTCGACTGTCACCGTTAGCCATTTTGACAAGTCGAGCCTTCTCTCCCCTTCCCTGCTGTCAAGGCCGAAAATTGCCTTCAGACGCAAAACCGCGTCACCATTTATGTTTATTCATGAGAATGAGGTATCCTACCAAACCATTGGCTGGTATTTGTGTGTCAGCAGTGACGTAGCATTTCTGGAAAATTCCTGAACTAAGCTGACGGGTTTACCCATCACGTAGGCCCTGCGGCTGCACTGGCACATGACGGGTATACCCGTCATAAGGCAGTCAAGGGGTATGCTTTTTTCAATGTTTACTGACAAAAACTGTAATCATGTGACAAAATACTGGATCGGCTTCGGGATGGGCGTGTGAAGAAAAGTTGTCTAGGAATTTTTCTCGGCGTATTTGTTTCCCACTGACCGTACTGATCGTATTCTCGACAATCATGCGTACAAAATTCAGCGAAATCGTGTGGGTTCCCAGGTCTGCTCTCCACTCAAATTGGAGGGTCACTGTACAACCAAGGGAAAACAATTCCAAAACAAAGTTGATGAAACTACGTGATACACTGCCACACACGGCGCAGAATGACCGTACCTGCATGATTTGTGAGGCAGCTGGTCAGTGGTCAAAACTAAACGCTGCAGAGAAAGACCGTACCTGCGTGATTAGTGAAGCAGCTGGTCAGTGGTCCGAACTAAACGCTGCAGAGAAAGACCGTACCTGCGTGATTAGTGAGGCAGCTGGTCAGTGGTCAGAAATAAACGCTGCAGAGAAAGACCGTACCTGCGTGATTAGTGAGGCAGCTGGTCAGTGGTCAGAAATAAACGCTGCAGAGAAAGACCATACCTGCGTGATTAGTGAGGCAGCTGGTCAGTAGTCCGAACTAAACGCTGCAGAGAAAGACCGTACCTGCGTGATTAGTGAAGCAGCTGGTCAGTGGTCCGAACTAAACGCTGCAGAGAAAGACCGTACCTGCGTAATTAGTGAGGCAGCTGGTCAGTAGTCAGAACTAGACGCTGCAGAGAAAGACCGTACCTGCGTGATTAGTGAGGCAGCTGGTCAGTAGTCAGAACTAAACGCTGCAGAGAAAGACCGTACCTGCGTGATTAGTGAGGCAGCTGGTCAGTAGTCAGAACTAAACGCTGCAGAGAAAGACCGTACCTGCGTCATTAGTGAGGTAGCTGGTCAGAAATGAACGCTGTTTTAGCGTATCATCAACTCATGTCCCTAAAAGGAAAATTTCCTGTGAGGACGTTAAAGGCACAGTACGCCTCCCGTAAACCATCACAGATATTGTCAGGTTTTTACACACAGTACAAACACCCTTCCATTTGAACACTCACCGAACGGGAACATCCTAGGTGCCCTGCGTAAAGAGCGAGCAATTTTCACAGAATTAATTTTTCGGATTGAGGCCATCTCAATCGGACCCATCCTGAACTCAGGTCAAAAAAGAGTTACTTCCCTTCAACTAGCGATAGCCGTTGAGCAATGATTGTGCGTTTTGGCGCTTGACCTAACTTTTAAAATCTAAATAAAAAATTGACAGCTTGTTACACAAACATTCTTAAATCATAGAAGAATTATTTTTTCATCAAGACAAGATCAGACTATAATCCGAAGTTTTGAAAGTTTGAAAAAAGAAAAGCCCGGAAGCAGGGTCACGCAAGGTATGGTTTTCGTAGCAGACGATGGTTTATAGGCAGTCAAAAGCCATCGCTCGAGTTCTTATGAACCACATTCGTTCGTTTCGTGAAAAGTCAGAGGTACATAATAACGTGCTATTGCAGATAAGCTCACAGCGAGCCGCATTCAAATTACAAACTGACGACTGCATTGTGAAAAAGGGAAACTGGATCACACGGGTTCACGATGGCTCAGGGGTAAGAAAAACCACGCAAAAATAAATTCTTTGAAAATTGCTCGCTCTTTACGTAGGGCACCTAGGATGTTCCCGTTCGGTGAGTGTTCAAATGGAAGGGTGTTTGTACTGTATGTAAAAGCCTGACAGTATCTGTGATGGTTTACGGGAGGCTTACTGTGCCTTTAAGGACCCCTAGATTCAATAAACGCTGCAGAGAAAGACCATACCTGCGTGATTT